>NC_056733.1:361282957-361442456 GCF_019279795.1 Protopterus annectens | reverse complement strand
TTGGTTTGTTTTTTAACATAGTGCTAGAGATTGCATTCACAAATGCATACTGTTGGCCATGTTTCTGGCCATGTGCTCTGAGGAGTGACACAATTATGCAAACTATGTCATACAGTCTTTGTATCCTGTTTGTCTGTTCCAACTTGGGAGGCCTCTTGCTTGACCAGAAGCTTAGAGGCCTCTGTGGATGTGTGTGAATTCTGGTGGCATGTGTGTGTGTCCTTACTGTGTTCTGGTAAAGGTATGTGTTGGTTGTGGTGATGGGATGCATGTGTTAACCTACACCTCTTGACTGTCTAGTCCAGTCATGGGTGTAGAATGGACTGCCTCCAAGCTCACCCCTGTAGCAGCATCCCAGACAATGTGTGGTGTGTTGTGTTAGGCAGGCTTAGCAGTGTACATGTCTTAGAGATTGCATTCCCCCAGGATGGCCACATACACAAAGCTAACATTAGTAAACACCAGTAGCTGACTAGTACACATGCTTGTATGAGCATTCAGTACTACAAGTACCATGTACTGTATTTAGTTTACTTATTGCTTATGCAGATGTTTTAGACAGTGATGCTCACAAGTACATATTTGTGTTATGGACGTGGCAACACTAGCTATTACAGGAACATGGTAGCTACCTTTAGTAGCAGTCCTCCTCTGAGGGCCACATCACATCCTGATAGTTGAGTACAGACGATGCACGTGTCAACAGGGCTGTATCCTTGTCTGGGTATATGCTCACATACCCACCAGAACCATGAGCTCTGTTGGCCACAGACACCCACTCCCCACACAGAGTAAAATATCAATAGACTCTGCTGCCAATATCGACATGATCAGGATATGATCAGATAGTATAAGCCATTATCTATGAAGCAGCTATTACACATGGGCAGCAGTTTCCTATACCTTACACTCCTACAGCAGATGTCACACTAGAGTTAAAGATGATATGCACCTTGTTTCATTTCTAGTACTGTTCACATATTTCCAAGCAGCTGTTAGTCTGCCAATGAGAGGTTAGGCTACACAAACCTAAACGTTCAACCAGTGTGTCTCTACTGTCAATATCCACTCTATGTAGGTGTGCACATAGCAATTTGACACAGCACTGTAACAAGGGTCAGTACACATTTGCAGAACATGTACACATGCACAGCTGTCATTGCTTGCAAACAATACTTAGAGAGGTGGATATTAGGCAATGTGGACCTTTATGCAAGGCTCAAAAGACAAACCCACCACCGTATATAGCACAAGTAACCATAAACTGAGGGTAATGCTACTCAATGCCAGAAGTCTGGACCTCACATTGCATGCACTCGAATCACTCCTCTGTATGGAGAACATTGATATCTGTGCAGTAACAGGAACCTGGTTTAAGGCTCCAGAGAGCACCATAACACTACCAGGCTATAACTCATACCACACCTTTCGGCCATAGAACCCGGACTGAAATACAAATGGTGGGGGTGTATCCATATTCATCAAGGATACTCACACCTCCATGTAATTGGCGCAGCTTGATGCATCATAGATCATCCAAATGCAACTAACAATGGCCAAAACTGCATTCCAAATTGTAGCTTGCTACAGATTGCCCACCATGACCCAGGACCCACAATCTGCATTTCCGGAGACACTGGGACATATGAAGGTCCTACCAAACACCCTAATACTAGGTGATTTCAACTACCCAAACATTAACTGGGAGAAGTACTCAAGTACTAACTCCCTTGCCCAGTGCTTCCATAAATATATACACTCAAATGTCCTGGATCAACTGGTCAACACCCTCACCAGAGAGAACAACATATTGAACCTGGTCATCACCAACATGGCGACCAGTGTTCCACACCTGACGTCAACCCCTCGCTGGTTAGATCAGACCATGGGCTAATCACTCTGGATATTCACATTCCGTCCACAACCCCAAACAAGGAAACCAATGTGAAATACTTTTCCAAAGCAAACTTCACATTGCTTAAGACCGAGGTTAAAAGGTTAACAGCCCCCACAACAATGAACAATGCTGACCAGGATGCTGTCACCTATACAAAGGCACTCTATGATTATCTGCTGGAATGCATGGATCGTGCTATCCCAAGGTAAACCAAGACTCACTCCTCCAAGAAAAGGAAACCAGTCTGGTGGATCCCTGCCATAAACAGGCTTTATGATAGAAGGTGGAAACTAGTACAGATAAGAGCGAAATCCCTAGAAGGAAAGATATCCCTGATCAGTATCAGCAAGACACTACGGTCTCTCATAAATTCTTCCAAGGCTAGCTTTGGAAGAGATAATTCCAAGGACTCTAACAATGACCACAAAGCATTCTTTAGCTATGTCAAGAACCTAAGTGGATACTCTCAGATCTGCTCTCAGTTTGTGAAGACTGGCAGACAATACATTGAACCGACTGATATTGCCAACATTTCAGCAGACAGGTTCAGTGCAAACTTTACACCCCTCTCACCCCTGAAAGGGCCCATAACCATACCAGAAGAATGTATGACCCCAGCAATCACCGACACAGGTTAAAACAGCCCTATCCAAAGCCAAGAACACAGCCTCAATTGGACCAGACAGTGTCCCAAGCTGTGTCTTACAAGAGCTCCAAAATAAACTAACCCCTCACCTAAACATACTGTTCAAACACAGCCTCTCTACAGGCTACATACCCACAGAGTGGTGCATAGCAGCAGTTATCACACTTCACAAAGGTGGCACCACAATGGAACCCAGGAACTATTGCCCTATAAGCCTGACTAGCCTGGTCTACAAGGCTATGGAGCACATCATCATGGATCTCATTCACAGAGACACTGGGTACCTCCAAACCTTTGATCCCACCCAGTTTGACTTTGTTAAGGGCAGACCATGCCTCCTAAACCTGGTGGACTTCTTTGAGACAGTTACCAAGGCATTAGATGAGGGTAAGGAGGTACACACAGCCTACCTTGACCTTGCAAAGGCTTTCAACACCATTCCCCATTCTGGTATTATAGACATACCCATCAACCTGAACATTAACCCCTACATAACAAAATGGCTTGCAAATTAGCTCATGAACAGAACCCACACAGTGAGAGTTGCAGACCCTAGGTCCGACATTAAACCAGTTACAAGTGGCATCCCCAGGGCTCAGTCCTAGGACCCCTCATGTTCAGTATATACTTCTCTGAGGTACAGGCAAGCACAGGAGGACCTTTGCTGAAAACGTTTGCAGATGACTGCAAACTAGGGGCCATAATTGATTCCTTAGATGATACAGACACCCTCCAGAAGCATCTCACTGAGATGGATACCTGGTGTCAATATCATGGCCTCAAGCTGAATGCCAAAAAGTGCATAGTCATCCCCTTTGGAAAAAACTAATTACCCATGGACTACCACATAGGTGGTAGTCCCCTGCATACAGAAAAAATAATAAGGGATCTGGGAACCCAAGTAGATAGCAATCTCTCCTTTGATAACCATATTGCCAAGCTGGTTAGAATATCCTTCTACGTGGCCCCCGTAATCTCAAATGGGTTAGCATCCAGAACAAAGGAGGTCATTGTGCATCTCTACTCATCACTTATTAGACCCATTAAAGAATACAACACCCCATTTGGGATGTAACTTACAAGACAACTGCAACAGCTTGAAAGACCACAAAAGTACCACACCAAGAGGATTACTGACCTCAAACAGATGACCTATGCAGCCCAACTAAAGAAACTCCAGCTGTACTCGGTTGCATACAGCATACTCAGAGGTGATCTCTGCTTGACATACAAGGCCCATGTCCAACCCAGTATTTATGAATATGCTCCACCTAAACAAAACCCCCTGAGAGCCACATGCTCTAGGGATATAAAACTTACCACAACGATAACTAGGACGTGCTGGAGGGATAGATTCCTGACCCAGCGACTCCCCATGCTTTGGAACATGATTCCAATGTACACCAGGCAGGGCCCCTCACTAGCACTCTTCAAGAGAAACCTTAACAGGTAGATGGGAGACAGACATGTACCCCGGGGATCACTGCAGTGGCTCTGCTGGACAGAGGTGCAGGGAACTAATGGCTCTGCTACTCAGAGGCACAGGGAACTAACCTAAGGGGGTGGTGGAAGCCAACACACTCTAGCTAGGCTTATAAATGCCCTTGGGCAGACAGCCTAGTACCTACCTATGAACCTATGAACCTATTACATGTCTTATGTGCATGGATAGTTAACTAGCTCTTCCATTTTACTTTGCTATCATGCTGATAAAGTCATATGTATCTTGTTATTGTGTATTGTAAATGCCAATAGACATAACTAATGTTTGCCTAACATAACAGTAATGCTATGTACAATGTAATACATATCTGCCTACAATACTGTACATTACACAGTTATTGGCACAATATCCCACAATGCAAATCATAATTGCACAATAGGCCCACCTTCGACATGTTATTCTCAGTAATACACCCATACATATGCCTACTGTTACAATATATCAACATATACTATCCCCTGTTATAGCACATACTTGTTGGACCAACCCTGCCGCTGACAGTGGCTGGAGAGGAATTGTTGGGTTCAAAGCCTTTATATAGCATCCTTTGTGTATCAGGTGTTTGCCTTGTGACGTACAGCAGTACACACATAAATACTGCAAGCATTACTATGCTCAACAGTACATCACTACAAGATAACTGTTTCCACTATATGCATTGCGTACACTTTAATTATTACAGAACAGGTACTACATACACAGACATACTGAGTGTTCTACATACCTTATTAGTAACTTGAGGTGTTGTTGACTGTTATTTCAATCTTTTTCAGTTTGTGTTTCAATCTTCTTTGTAATGTTCTGCTAGTATATACAGATGGTTTGAATGTGTGACAAGCCATTCTTTTATAGTTAGATATCACTAACATGTGCTATCCTGACCACCAATTGGTGTTCCAAAGTAGTTAATTACATGCACATCAGCTGTGCATCTACTCCATTAGCCAATACCAAGGCAACAGTGGTGTATAACTGAGTACTCCACTTGGGCGTTGTCCCTTTGCCTTACTTGTGAGGAAGACGGCCTGGATGTGTTGTTTGTGATGTATTGCAACAGCTATATGGGGACAAACAGAGATATATTAGCTTCATGACTCCTGTGGATTGTGTGTAATGCCTAGAAGATGTTGTTCTACATGTGAGTACAGCTGTTATATTTCAGAACATTGCTACTTATGCAGCGTTTGTTTGTACCTGATACTTCTGCAGATGTTTCAGTCTGGCAAGGATGTTTGAGCAGCTCAAGGCTGTATGGCTATGGATATAATGTTAGGTGATTTACAGTGTGCTCACCAGACATCTTCGGTTTGGTGGAAATGTGTATCATACTGTGCTGATAATCAGTAATTGGTAACATTTCCTGGTGTACATATAACTCTTTGAAACGGGATTAGTGCAAACAAACCCTGTAACATCAGCAGCTGTTCCATTGTATAACAACAACTATTTCACATAGGGCCATGTTAGTGTGTCTCTGACAAGGTATGTTAAGGCTTCAGCAGATGCCATACAGTGAGTGAATGATTTGTAATGTTATTACAATATGTATTGTAATTGGTTTGGGTGTGGGGGAGATGTTGGTGGGTGTACATAGCAGATGCAGATGCGTAGGAACTGCTTTTATACATATTCAATATCTGTGTGAGGGTTCCTTCCCTATTTGAACACCTATCCTTTAGTGGACTAATACTATGGTAATTGCAGGCTGATTCATTAAGGCACTGTTAAATGGTTCTTGTATAGCATGCAGGTGATATTAGTCCTTGAATCCTTTCGGCAATACATCGGAATGTAATAAAGTGTTGCTACATGAAAGTTGTCTGTGTATTTCTGTCATAGGTATTTGCAGTCATTGGAGTTGTGTTGGTGACTGACCCTCTGGCTCATGCCCATAGCACATATTTATAATAGTGTATAGGCATATACTCTCTATATCCTTTGGTCATATAGTTTGGTAGTGGCGGAATGTGTGATTGCTATGGTCCATGTTATACTCATATATGAACACTTCAACCACTGTATACGGGATACCTATGGAATCCTGAACACACACAATTCCGATGCCCAGAGTACCAGGACCAGACGCCCAAACCCCACATTACTGAACACTCAAACTCGTGACAGTCATACTCACGAAAGTAACACAAACACAGAACACACACACACACACACACACACACACACACACACACACACACACACACACACACACACACACACACACACACACACACACAGACACACTGCTACCCACCACATCCAAACAAATCCTCCTGCACTACATATGAGCAGGGGGGCAAGCCCCACTACACCCCCCCATGTAGGTGGCTGCGCCCCCCCCCCACACCCCCCTACTTTAATATTCTACCTCTGAGATCACACAAACAGACACACAAGGCAAATCCACATCCACATATTACAGTCCCCCACAAACACACAACACACTCAGAACACACACTTACACACACTAAAACCCTCAGAAACACACTTACACACAGTAACCTACCTGAACCGCAACAACAGAAGCACTAACTCAAAGTTCCTTAACATCGGGATTTTAAAACTTGCGCTTCTGGTGTTTCAGTACTCTGGTCTTTCGGTCTTTAAGCCTCGGGATTACGCGCGTCGGTAGGTCAAGCATTCGGTATTTGGTAGGTATTCCATTTATATGTACCTCCATGGTTGTGTAAACCTAAAATGCTTGTCGACGAAATGAACTGTCGACGAAATGAACTGTCGACGAAATCATAGGGACCCATATATATATATATATATATATATATATATATATATATATATATATATATATATATGCATATATATGTTGATTTATATATATATATATATATATATATATATATATATATACATATATATATATATATATGGTTCCCATTCAGAAGCCTGAAACATCATAAGCCTGAAAATCAAAATCCTGAAACCAAAAGCCTGAAAATTCAGAATCCTGAAAACTCAAAATCCTGAAAGCCCAAAATCCTGAAAGACCAAAATCCTGAAACTCAAAATCCTGAAAACACAAATAATGCTAATATGTCACTATAAAGACACTAATATCTACCAACTGACCCTGACCCTAACCCTAACCCTAAGGTCCGTCACTATCGCACACTCACCTGACCCTAACCCTAACTCACTTAAACCCCTAACCCCAATATTTGTCATTATTGCATACATGCCTAACCTGCCCTAACCCTAACTCACTTAAACCGCCTTCCTAACCTAAAATAAAACCAACTTTTACTTACCTGACCCCAACGCATGACCTAACACCACAGGGCTAACAATAGCAAAGCCACAATGACATCAGTATGTCTATTTTGTGTTTTCAGGATTTTGAGTTTCAGGATTTTGGTCTTTCAGGATTTTGGTCTTTCAGGATTTTGAGTTTTCAGGATTCTGAATTTTCAGGCTTTTGGTTTCAGGATTTTGATTTTCAGGCTTATGATGTTTCAGGCTTCTGAATGGGAACCATATATATATATATATATATATATATATATATATATATATATATAGCATACACCTTTCATTGGGTACATGGCGCTTTGTCATATTTCAACACTCCCTTTTGTGCTTTAACCTGTCTGAATACACAGCTTCAGTTGGTACATTTCAGGTAGCTTAGTGGTAGGTTACTGTGAAGATTGTGTACATGGTTGCATGTTCTAATCCTGGCAGTGGTCATTTTACCTCTCAGAGCAGGCACTGGTAGTGCAAAGGTGATTAACGTACATTTCAGCGGTTGTGAGCAGCGTTGCCCGTGATCTGCGCGATGTTCAGCAAAGGTTGAATCTGTGTGGCGCTTATCCATGTAGTCATGTTTAAGCGCCGCTTACCGGCACTTACCGGGGCAATAACCTGCTAACGACTGCTTAAAAGTGCTTTAATCACCCTGCATCCAGCATCCCTTATTCGGGACCTCAAAATGATGTAACAGCCCTTGCAAGTCTTGAAACCGGGACCATGAACACCACAGTTATTGGTTTTACCACTGAGGCATCTGAGATATGTACAACTTTTATGGTGTTTAGTATGTACATTGTACTACAGCCATTCCTCACTACTGCAAACGAATGTGTATGTCAGTTGGTGCTCATATGTATACCTGTTAATGTTCATATGCTTGTTGAAGTCAGTGTTGCAATGTGACCTGACATGGTGTATTATGGATGAGAATGGTTCTTGTTTTGTGTCCTTTTTACATTGTCCCCATACTCCATATGTACCCCTCCAGTTCACGTAATGAACATCCGACACAGGTCCTCCTTGATGCATATTCCATTAACCAGTGGTACTCCCCCACACCAATCTCCACACACACAGCAACCATTGCTTCTATGGGGAATTAGGTTAATATTAATAGTTATAATACCAGAGCTGCATGTGTTTTGCGTACACTACTATCCATTTGGAATGCTATATATATATGGCTATAGATGTTAGTGTATATATATATATATATATATATATATATATATATATATTTCTATGTGCACACAGTGACATGTATATATATATATATATATATATATATATATGAACATCCGACACAGGTCCTCCTTGATGCATATTCCATTAACCAGTGGTCCTCCCCCACACCAATCTCGACACACACAGCAACCATTGCTTCTATGGGGAATTAGGTTAATATTAATAGTTATAATACCAGAGCTGCATGTGTTTTGCGTACACTACTATCCATTTGGAATGCTATATAGATATATATATATATATATATATATATATATATATATATATATATATATATATATATATATATGGCTATAGATGTTAGTATATATATATATATATATATATATATATATATATATATATATATATATATATATATATATATCTATGTGCACACAGTGACATGTATATATATATATATATATATATATATATATATATATATATATATATATATATATATATATATATATATATATATATATATATAGTATTAATTTGTAACACATACATATGTAGACTTGTATATGTTGATTAACACATTACAGTACATTACAATATACTGTACATATGTACACAAAGTGACTGTCCCATTTGTCGTCAGTTCTATGAAATGCCTGTAGTATAAGGTGTAGTCTAATGACCACTAAACATGCATACAGATTAGATGGCTAAGTGGTAGGTCCCATGACTATTTTGATTAGGTTCATAGGTTTGTACTAGGCTAACTGCCCTTGCGAGCCATTTTAAGCCTAGCCAATTATCCCCTGTGAGATTCAAACCCTGTACCTTGTGTTTGTAAGGCAAACACCTTAACCATTAGGCCACCCTCCCAACCCTATAGTGTGCATGGTGTGCATGGTCCAGGGTTCAACACCTGCAATGTATTAGACATGTTTTACTGCAGAATAAGGCTAATTTAAGCAGTTGAAAGCAGATTTAAAGGTGTTTGTGTGACATTATACCAGCGGTTGTACACAGTTAAACAAACTTTACATCCTACAACCTGTGCACACAAATATGGCCACTTCTGCTAACTACTCAGGATATATACATTTCAGTGACATAACATGTCACTATGTGCTTACATAATATTACATTGTCTGTTAACTGTACTCTCCAGCACACATGGGTTTATGTTTGTTCCAAATGTTTATTATTCTGAGGAATACTACCTATATATGCAAGTTGTGGTTAAGGAATACCATGTAACATGTAAAACATCTCTGACTTTATTGGGATTTGAACCACGAATGCACAGATATTATGCAAATGTTGTAGCCATTACACTATTGACATTAACGTTCCCTCTGCCTATTTCCTATGTCCATGAATCCTATGTGTAAGCTTGGCTGCACAACAGGCAGTGCCACCCACACCCAGTGAGCTTCATGAAATACCGACATAACACATGAATTGAGAGACTATACATTAAAATCCTAACTACATTTGGCATAGCCCTTCACTGACACACTTCAGTGGAAACCTTGATGTGTGACTGGGTAATAGTATATACACCCCTGGGATCATGTGTCCAAGAAACATACAGCCAGGGTGTGGGGGAGCCACTCCAGTTTTATAGCTGCAAGACCTGTAGGGGAAACTGAATGCTGTTGGGTTGTTATGTTAACATGCCCTTTTGAGATCACTATGTGCCCCTATCACCCTACAGCATCCCAGTCTTCAACAGCTTCCAGCAACTCTGCCTGGAATCACTTCATTGGCTATACTTGACAGAGGTTCAGTTACTTCATCAATGGTACAGATAAAGCCACCACACTAAATGCCCTTGAGCAGATAGCCTACTACCTATCTGTGAACCTCTACAGTGCAGGCCATCTCCAACATCATATGTGATTATACAGAGTTTTCTGATCACAATATACAGTGTAAAATCATCATGTAGTCAAACATTAGTTAAGTACAGCAAGAGCATACAGACTACTGATACGTAATCACTCCAAAAGCCTATCTTGGAAGCTAGTAGACTTGTATAGGTTTCAGGCTTTGTATTGCTTACCAGTATGTTACCTACAGGAAAGATGGGACACAAGTACAGATGGGAAACATGCCTGCAACAATGCCATACCAACTTGCATGTGTTAGCCTAAGGCTTTCGAATGCTGGGCAAGGCTATTGGTGCCCCGATGGTGCCATTTTTAGGCAGGTTTCATTGGTGAATCTCACCTCCATGAACTGCACAATAGCGGAATCAATGAGGGTTAGGCTATTCAACACCAGGGGTAGTACTCACAACATGCACGCACTCATAGCACCCCTCAGTATAGACAACATCAACATCTGTTCTGTGACTGGGACCTGTATAAGGCTCCTGGGAGCACACCAGCACTATCAGACTACAACCCATAACACACATTTCAGCCACTGAACATGGACTGGCACAGACATAGAGGGGTGTATCCATATTCATCGGGGATACCTACACCTCCAAGTTAGTGGGGCAGCATGATACCTCTGTGATCATCCATGTGCAGCTAACATCAGCCACAACTGCAATGCAAACTGTGAGCTGCTACAGATAGCCCTCCATGACCCAGGAGCACCACTACAACTCTCTGGAGACAGTGGCAAACATGACAGTCCTACCAGACACCCTGTTATTGGTCAATGTCGGCTACCATACACTTAACTGGATAACCTACTCGAGTATTCACTTCCAGGCCCAGCACTTCCTAGGATTTATCACCTCATATGGCCTGTATCAGTTGGTAGATGGACTAACGAGAGGTAAAAACATACTAGAAGTGGTAATCACCGACATGTGCAACAGGTGCACTACAGCAGAGGTAAACCGGTCACTGTTTAGATCTGACCATGATCTATTGACTGATGTTTTCCACTCCCAAACATCTCCCCCACCCAAGGAACACACAGTGAATAACTTCCTACAGCTAAATTCACAGTACTAATGACAGAGGTGGGAGGGTTCACAGCCCCCATGCCCAGGGATCACACTGCTCAAGATACAGTCAGAATTACAAATGCACTCTGTAAGCACCTACAAAGATTTATGGGTTGTGCCATCAATGGTAAACCAGTACTCGCTACTCCTACACAAGGACACCAGTCTGCTGGACCCCTGCAATATACAGTCTATACAACAGAAGTAGGACAGTAGTCCAGAACACCAGCAAATCCCAAGGCATGCAGACATCCGTGACCAGTATTAGTAAGACACTTATGTTACTCATGAAATAATTCAAGGCTGACATCCACAGGTAAATAGGCATGGATTCGGAAGATGACCACAGAGGCTTCTTTGGCTATGTCAAGGATCTAAGCAGTAACACACAGATTTGCAATGTGCTGGTGCAATATTGCACTGAATATACTGACCCTACTGATATCACCAACACACTTGATAATACATTCGGTGCAAGCTTCACCCCCTACAAGGCCCGCAACAATACCCAAAATGTACAGTATCCCAGACATCAGAAACACACAGGTGGTATTGGCCCTTTCAAACGGCATGACAGAGCGTCAATGGAGGCAGATGCTGTCCCAGACTGCATCCTGCAGACACTACAAGACAAAGTGACCCCCCACCTACTATAGCAATTCAACATCAGCCTCTCTCTACACAGGCTACATGCCCATTCAATGGCATGGCAACAGCAATTCCACTCCACCAAGGTGGTGCCACAACTGATCATGGTAACTACCACCCCATAAGCCTAAGTAGCCTGATCTGCATGGCTATGGAGTGCATCTTCATGGCACTCATTAACATAGACAATGGTAACCTCCAGACACTTGACCCAACCCAGGTCAGCTTGATTGAGTGCAGATCATGCCTACTGTACCTGTTTGACATCTTACAGTCACCTAGACTTTAGGTGTGGGGTGTGGTAGTTCACACACACTACCTGGACCTTGCCAGGGGTTTTGACACCATTCCCCACTCAGGTATTATTTCTAAACTCACCAACCAGTACATACGCCCATACATCACAGGTTGGTTTGCCAACAGGCTTACACACAGAACCCACATGGTAAGCCTAGCAGCCTCCAGGTCCAACTCTTGACCAGTCACAACTGGTGTCTCACAGGACTCAGTCTTGGGACCCCTACTGCTTGCCATATACTTCTTAGTGGTATGGGCTAACACAGGTGGACTACAGCAGACCGTGTTTGATTACTGCAAACTGGGAGCCATAACTGACAGTCCAGCTCTCACAGACGTCCTTCAAGGGGCCTCACATAGACCAACACAGTGTGTCAGAGTCATGGCCTCCAGCTAAAGGCCACATACTGTATGGTCATTTCATTTTGGGAAACTACACACACACATATTAACAGATCAGTGGCAGACACTATAATTCAGATGACGTAATGGGTATGCGGGGACTACATTAGATAGTGATCTCTCCTTTGACAATCATATCTGCGAAGTAGTTAGGACATCCATCTATGTAGGCCATCTGATTACTAAAAGGTTAACATCTAGACAGACTGAGGTTATTGTGCCCCTTTACTCATCACTCATCAATCCCATTATCAAGTATGATAACCCATTGTGGATGTACCTCAGAAGACACATCCAGCAGCTGGAAGGGCCACGAACGTACCTCGCCAAGAGGATTAATGACCTCAGACATGTGTCCTATGCTGCCAGACTGCATGAACTCTTGCATTACACAGTGGCATCTCATTTACTCAGAGATGATATTTGCTGGCCAACAAAGCCGTGTCCAAGTCAGACTTAATGGATATGCTCCACCTACGGGAATCCATGTCACAGTGAGCCACACATTGTAATGAGCTACATAGCCACAACCATAACTGGAAGATGCTGGAGTGACAGATTCCTGTCACGGGTACTCCCCATGCTTTGGAACTACATCCCTGATAACATTATATGGAGCCCCTCACTAACACTCCAGGGAATCCTTGCAGAGTGGGTGGGGAACAGTTGATACATCCCAGGGATCCCGCAATTGGCTCTGCTCCACAGCAGGATAGTTAGTTAATCAATGGGGTGGCAACAGCAGACACATTTTGGCTAGGCTTATGAATGGCCTCGGGCAGTTAGCCAAGTACCTACCTATGAACCTATACATACAGTATCAACACATGCTGATAGCTTAATTTACTGTTCAGGTATTGACTTACCTTGTGCCAATGGCAGTTGTGTGTACAATAGTTGAGGGCAGCCTATGTAGGATGCACACAGTAGACTGCCTATACATGACAATTTACAGGTGGTCATGTGTGTGTGCCATCCATGTTTACTGTGTGTGCAGGTGGATAAGGGTGTCAGTCCATAGGTGCCTACACTGTCAGTGCATGTGCTATACGTTCCCTCTTTGTCAAGGCATGGGCATACTGAGCACACCTCTATCTGCCTACTGGGGCTGGCACAGTGTGTTCATGGTCTGAGTCCCTCTGTGCCTGTAGGGCCCTTGGTGATGGTGGTGGGCTGTGAGGGCCTTCACCAGTCTGTCGGTGCTGCAGCTGTTTCCGCAGGATCATATTGTGTAGCATGGCACATACTATGAAGATGTGGGCACACATGCCTGGAGAGTACTGCAAGGCTCTACCAGATATGTCCAAGCAACGGAACCGTGATTTCAGCATCCCAAACACACTCTCTATGATGATTCTGGTTTGTGCGTGTGCCTCATTATGGTGTTTTTGCATGGGTGTGTGTGCATTTCTGATGGGAGTCATCATCCATGGTTTCAGTGCATAGCCAGCACTCCCCACCAGGTGGCCATATGGGATGTCCCCCCTGGCAAATACCGTATACAGCTGTGAGGTATGCCAGATGTGGGAGTCGTAATAACTTCCAGGAATGCCAGCACACACATCCATGATAATGCCCTGGGCATTGCACATGACCTGGCAGTTGATGGAGGGGTATTCCTTGCAGTGTTTGTATCACCTACCCTGCTCACTGGGTGGTGACTTGGTGTGTATGTGCGTGCAGTCTATTGCACCCAGTACCTCCAGGTAGTCTGCCACATGGTGGAAGAGACACATATTACTGGCTGACTCCTCCTGCATTCAGGGGAAGTATATGTGCTCATTGGCATGTGGTAACATGGCGTCCAGGAACTGGTGGAGTACCCTGGATGCTGATGCCTGTGAGATGCCCATGATATCCCCAGTTGGCCTTTGAAAGGTAGCTGTGGCTAGTATTCTCAAGCTTACACATACCTTCATGTCCACTGGGATGGGTTCCCTCTGTTATTTCTGGCTCTGAGGTGTGGCCGGCACAGCTCAACAAGTTGCTGTATGGTGTCCCTGTCTACCCTGCAATGCTCTACTAATTCCAGATCATGTAGCCCCTGGCAGGTTACCCTGGATCTGAACACTCTTCTTCTACTCCGGTGCCTGATATGGTTGTCAGCATCATCCTTCAGTCCCCAACACATGCTTGTGAATCAAATCTATGGCAGCCCCTAACATGTACATATTAAAAGTTCTCCATCTGTATACACCAATGGTGCAGAGTGTCTGGGAATACACAAGTGTGTGTGAGGTGCTTTCACACTTTATACTATTGTGCTATGGATGCTGCTGGTGTAATTAGGTGTGTATGTGCAATTCCAGCTGCAGGGTATCTTAATTATGGGTTTTACAGTGGGTACTGCTATTGTGGGGCCTTTGGTGTTGAATTATGCTTGGCTGCCATGATTCATCTATTGCCCTTTACTTCACTTTTCAACCCGATTCCCCTCCCATTGTCAGGCATGCATCCAGCTGCCAGCTTTCTTGTTTTGTACATTCCCAACCCCGGATTGTGTTGCGAAATGTGTTATGTAGCTGATCTACAGCAAGTTTGCTTTGTTCTGCTGTGACAGTTCTCTTTTCTTTGCAGTACGGCACCTCCCCTTTCCTGTTCTGCAGGTAGCTGGTAGCAGCCTTGTTAGCTATTGTCAATGACCCACTGTGGGTTCCTAGGTGTTAATTACTCATTTGTACTCCAATTACCATGCTGCAGCATTTACTTATTTTTTCCCATATCCTTCCTGTTTCAGCTCTGGTGCGCACCATGCACAGCCATTTACCGGGTTTTGAGCGCGTTTTCATCCACATTCACATGCACATTCGGTTACCTTATGTGCTCTCAGCTAAGCAAAGCTATGGCTACTTCAACACACCCCTATCCTGCAGCTTTGCTTAGCAACAGGCAAACTGGATTAGCAATGCTCCAATGTGCTTACAGCTAAGGTGGCGCACAACTCTCTTGATGTTACCTTTGTCTCCAGGCCACACCTCGGTGTTGTACCGCTACACTGTGAGGTACATCCTTATGCCGCAGGGATTTTGTGATTTGGTATTACTCCTCTCATTTGCATGGCATTGCCTACTAATTCCTAGTTACCATACAGAACACTGTCACAGCCCCTTATCAACCCTTGCGCCACAGTTTGGTGTAGCATGCGTGCCACTGACTATTATGGGGAATTCATGAAATGTGTTACATTGCAGTTTTATTCCATATAATTGAACTTTCATTGTGATCTTGTTTGCGCACTGATGCCCTGCGATTTAACTTCAAGTTAGTGTGGGCATGACATTAAATGTTCTTTTTTATATGATGTGCATGTTTTTTATGCCAATGGCTATATATTTAGCCATTGGCATATATTAACAGTATAATACATGAGTTTGGTCCACTGTCAAGGCTCCAATTTTATGTTTGAAAAATGTAAACCTTTTTTTTTGGTTTACATTTCTGCATGCTTACACTATGCCTGCACCACTTCCTGAATTGCTATATACCTTCATTTACATGCTACGCTGCTGCACATGGGGTAATTAGCATACATGCACGGGGAGCTGTGCGGGCATGGCGTACACAGGTAGTGCACATGGAAACAGCTCATACCTGAAACGCTTGGCGGCTATTTTTGGTGTTAGATCACCGACGCTACGCCTGCGCCTGAAGCAAGCTTCATGAATCCTGGGGATCAGGTTTCATCTGTGTTTTATATTATAGAATCAAAGCATGAAATTCATTTTGGGAGGTTATTGCTCTTGAGCATGATGGAAGTGCTTTACCTTCATATTTTCATTGAATACTAATTTCAATTATTTTTCACATGTGACAAGTTATCATCCACAAGGGTTTCAAAATTCATTGCCTTGTGTTGAGTTCCTCAGAAACAGGATTGTTTTCAATATAATATTTATAACTATCTAATTGCATTTTAATATAATATGTATAAATGTAGATGTTATAACTAACTGATCATTACAGAGGGATTATGATGTTAAGTTTGTTAACATGATTACAACCATTTACAAATGGTTTTGGTGGAATTGCAAAGAGAAGATTTACCTTACAGGGGTTTAAGAGAGTTTTTCTTTTTACTAGGAAACCTGCAGCAAGGCTATGAGCAGTAACCAGTAAGACAGGAACATGTATTCCGTAATACTTTACTCAGATGTTATGTATGCTAAATTGCTAAAACTATTCACAACATATATTGGACAATATTATTAAAATATACTAATAAACATTTAGATATCCATGTTAGGTGTGTCATTACTCTATATGCATTACCATGGTAAAATATTTTTTTACTTTTTAGCAGGCATTACTTAAAAAATAAATTCTTGTGCATCCCAGATGATTGGAGAATAAGCATTCTAGTACCAATGTACAAGAATATATGGGACATTCACAACTGTGATCTGGACTTCAGCAAACAATAGGGGATTGGAATGCAAAACTATAGTTATATGGAATGAAATTGAGTACAAACAAGACAAGACAGTTTATCATGGCAACAAATGGTGTAGATCAGTAGAAGCTGAAAAAAGAGAAAGATGGGAAAAAAATAATGTAACAGGTTAACAGGTATATCAAGCATCTGGGACAGGTGGTTAAGGACAAGAGCATTCTGAATGGTCTCTAGCAGTTAGCACAGAGAAACAGACCTCCAAACTGTTTATGAGCTGCTTCATGTGCTCAAGGTGTAGGGTTTGATTCATTCCATTTTCATTTGCATACTGTGCGACTGTGAGCAAGTAACTTAGCCAGCCAGTACTCCTGGGTTATACCTGAAAAAGGGCAATTTGTCCAGTGGGTGTATCTGGTCAACAAACAGGTAAAACAAAAACAAAAGAAAGAAACAAACAAACAAATGAGGAAGTCACAGCTCGAATTAGAGGTTGTGCAGCCACCTGGCACAGAGCATCACTAATAATGTGTGACATAAGAATGCCAAAGAAGCTGAAAAGTAAGTAATCCGTTACTCTGCCTATAGCTCCATTTGACCATGTAATGTCTCTGCCCATCAATGCAGAATTTTTAGACTTTGATTGCACTTTTATGACTTGGTCTTGTGTGATGGCTCAAGGCAAGCCAGTTTCACGTATATTTGTGGAACAGACAGAGGGGAGAGAAGGGTAAAATTAGAGCTAAATTTATTGCTCAGTAGATTCACTACATCTTCAGGCTCATTGTGGGTAACATTGCACACAATCAGTTCAGTGCTTTTCTGTGTTGTGCTTTTGAGATTACAAACATAACTAAAAAATGCCCTGCGGTTGTCTTTTGTGCCTGGAGAGCTAAATTAGCCTCAAACTTGGCTTTGGTGAGTTTCATTAAGCTCCTGAGTTATTTCTTAATTTTATTGACAAGGGCATTAACATTCTGGGAATTATTCCTCTTAGTTTTGGCCAAAATTATTTTCCTTTTATTATAAATCTTGTTGATAAAATGGTCCCGTCATGTGGTTTTGTTTCTGGGGTGTGTCCTGCACTTGCTCCTCTGGGCACAGCTGCATTTTTTCCAGCTCTTTACATGCTGGTATAGTGTGATGATGTATATTTATGCATATTCAATGGAGTTATCTGTTTTTGGTGGGGATTTGCAGTTTGCTAGTGTAACACTTAGAAGTAGGCAGTTTGTGTTAAATAAATTTCTAAAGGTACTTCGGTTAAAAGGGATCTCTAGCTTCAGTTTTATTTCAAAGGAGACTGTTTTATGGTCAGACCCAACAAGGGATGAAGATATACAATGGATGGGGCAAGATGCTTTCATATAATAAGGACAAGATCCAAGATGCTATTCGCTGTAGTGGGTACTCTCACTAATTATTCCATGATATTTGTATTGACAAAGTCCAGGAATCTCTGTGCTTGTGGACTAGTGGTAGTACATATTTCCTAGTGTATAGTTGTATAGTTTAGATCACCTAGGAAAATTGTATTGGGTTTAATACTTAGTGATTCTAGTTCCTGTAGATAGGCATTGTGACATTCTTGTATGATAGAGGGAGTTTTATAGCTAGCTAATATATGGTACAGGAACATTTCAGATGGTTATTTGGACAAAGAGAAACTCTAGTGTGTTATGCTGCTTTACCAGCCTTGATATGAGTCTCTTCTTGATGTAGATTGAGATACTTTCACCTTTTCTTCCCTCCTATGCATTAGCTGGTGTAAACATGTTCAAGGCATTTTAGCCCTGGACAGATGGAGTGCTCTTATCTATTTTAAACTGTCTCAGTCACTACACAGATGGCAATGTCCGTCAGGATGAAAAGGGGTGGTAGAGAGTGCAGTTTCTTGTTTAGGCTCCTAGCATTGATCACACCTTCATATTTTCCTTTGCTTATTTTGTTATGTTGGTAGGTTTATCAGGTTGGTATTGCCAAAAAAGGCACTATGGGCATGAACAATATCTTAGCCAATAACTGAAATCCTAGAGGGGACAGATGCAGGCCATCCCTGGTGAAGCAGCATGGTCTGTTGATCATATCTTCCCAGGCTGACAAATATTTGACAACTATTGGAATGACACTAAACATGAAGCCAATTATTAAAGTCAGTTTTTTTTTGTTCTATTCATACAGTAGTGAACCTGGAACTGTGAAGGAAAACAAAATACTCACAGTAAAACTCTGGTTGGCTGTACATAACCTCTGTCTCCCATTGGCTAAACAAGTCAGAGTGATGACATCATGGGTTGCTGTAGCAAAGCTTGCATTGCCTACTAGAATGAATGATGCAATGGAATTACTCATTGTCCTGACAAACTCATGCTAGGCATTAAACTTGCATACAGAAATATCATATCAGCCCAGCAGGTTATCCAGAAAGTCCTTATTGAGGAAGAATAAGAAAAATTTGCCATCCTTTGGATACAAAGCAGAAGCCTTGCTGTTGGCCGTCCTTGAGGTAGCCATGGTCACTCAGACCTGTCCAGTCAAAGAGTAATAATAGCTCTTTGTACTTTGATGCATATTTGGTCATCATGTGATGTGGACTATTGTGCAGAAATGAAGTACTACAAAATGGTTATGCAATGCTTGTCCATAGTATTGTGAGCTTTACAGACACCATCCATGAAAATGTAGTGAGCAGCCCCAGGACAGGCAAGAAAGAACAGGATAGATTTACTTCTGAGGATAACATAGTACATTAGGATAATGATTCAAAGACAGCTGTAATAAACTGCCTCATTAACATAAACACCAGGCTATGCTGCCTGAACTAACATGACAAAAAGTAGCATTTGCATATTGTAAGAGACCATACTAACGTGAGCAAATGTAGAATCAAGAGTTTACGACATTAGGATACCAGATTTTTAAACAGTTGACATAGGCATACTGAAAGAAGCCAAGGTACTTGCAATGTAAGCCTGCAAGGTACTGGGCTTCCTTAGTGGATGGATGCAACATAATCATAGAGAACTGCTTTGTGTTAGAGTCAGCACACCACAGCGCCATAGCAATGTCATGTCAAGCTCTGGATAGATAGCACACCAATGGTAACATTAATAAAAATAAAACTTTAATTAAAATGGGTGTGTATAGGTATAATTAAAATCACCTAAATACCCACATCTCAATATTGCTAATGTCAACACAAAAAAATTAAAAACAAAACAAAAATATTGACACATCATCTTGCATTCTCTGACACAAAACTTCATAGCATGCAGGAATAACAGAGTAGTTTCTGCAGGAATGTAAGCCCCACTGCACGTCTCACACCTCCTTCTAATTATATATATATATATATACCAGGTCTGAGATCATGCAGTACTGGGAAAAGGGCATATTCCTTAACCCCAGGAACTGTGCAGTCTCACTCTTGTTGACCATCTGTTTCACAGATTAAAGTGTGCAGACAAAACAAATGTCAACTAAAAACACTTTGAACTGAAGTAAGGGAATATATATATATATATATATATATATATATATATATATATATATATATATATATATATATATATGGGTCTACTTTTATTGTTTGAAATTACATTATTTCCAACAAGAAAAGTGCGGCCCCACTTCTGTGAAAGTGTACTTCAGTGAAAGTGCACTTTCACAAAAGCCGATTCACCGAATAACAATACAGAGAGGATAAGGAAATATCTCCTTTTCCCCACTGTAGTGGGATCTCAGAGTTGGTTTATTTAAGAAGCGGGGATGTGGGGGTGCAGGGGGGCTTGCCCCATGCAAAACAATGTTCTTTATTTATACAAAATACCTCCTGGTACTTAAATATACCAACGCCAAGATCACACTACAGTGGGGAAAAGGATATGTTTCCTTATCACCACTGTATCGTGCTTCAGTGAATCGGCTTTTGCGAAAGTACACTTGTACACTTTTGCGGAAGTCAGGTTGCACTTTTGTTAGTCGAAGTAATGTAACTTTGACTAATAAAAGCAGACATATATATAAATATATATATATATATATATATATATATATATATATATATATGTGTGGATTCCATACACTAGATCAAAGGTTCACTACTTCGAAATAGTGTATGGAATGCACACTACAGTGAAAGTGCACTTAATAGAAAGTGTACTTATATGAAGTTCAGGACAATGAACGGGCGTTGTACTGAACTTCCATGCAGTACTCACGGACCTTAGGGTTAGGGCACGGGTCATGGTAAGGGGATAGCCCATAGAGCAATCCCCTTACCATGACCCGTGCCCTAACTCTAAGGTTCGTGATGATAGCAATGCAGTGAAGGACATAGCAATGTCCTCCACTATGGTGCGATAGCCACAAACCTTAGGGTTAGGGCATGGGGTAGGGTAAGGGGATAGCTTTACTAACTATCCCCTTACCCTAACCCATGCCCTAACCCTAAGGTCCATGAGTATTGCACCATAGTGGAGGACATAGCTTGTTTTTTGATGTCCTCCACTGTGCTGCAGTACTTTCGGTGAAGTGCACTTTCACGGAAGTTCACTTTCGTTAAAGTGAACTTTCACGTAAGTGAGACTTCCTGTTACAAGTTCAAAGTTGTGAACTTTCATTCTTGTAATAGAAATCCATATACGTATATATATATATATATATATATATATATATATATATATATATATACATATATATATATGAAAAGGGTGAATGCTTACATGCTTACATTACTGCAACTCACATTATCAAGCCAAAACCTTATACCAAGAAAGACTGAATCATGGAAACAACTACCTGTTTAATGCAGGGACCTGTACTGTGTGGGATTGCTGCACAGAGGTCATCATGGTATCAGCCATTTCCCCATTGTGGTATGATCTCAAAGTTGTTATGTATAATTAGCAGACAGTGTGGTGATGCAAAACCCATGTAGAGGTGGAGTGTGGCTTGTCCTACTGCAAAAGACAAGTGATTCCTTTGTTTCCATGGGTCAGTCTTATGTGGTTCCAGATTTTCAGCTTGGTAATGTGAGTTCTGATGATGCAAGTACCTCCAAAACAGATTTCAGTTTATTTAAGTGTCTCTTTCTCTTTTTCTCTCTCTCTCTCAGTAGCTCAGGACTTTCTCAATAGGGAGAAAATTCCAACTTCTTTATGGTGGCTTTTTTTTGTTCATTCTGATGTCTCATTTGTTGCTGATCAGGATTCCAAATTCCCTTTCATATAGGGCAGTCAAACTTGCTGAAGGTTTTTTTTTTCTGTCTCAGTCTTATACAACTTTAACTGCAATATGAATTGTACCTGCTATGACTAATACAGCAATACTCTGGGTCACTTGTACTTCATTGTTTGGCAAGATGCTCCATGCTATGCAACTATTGACCTCCCTAGCTTTAAACCACATGTTGCATGTCAATCCATATTGTGGGTCAAGCCAAGCCTATGTTATGTTTTAAACACCTACAGTCACCTTTATGCAGTTCTACACCTTTCTAGAATTTTATGAGTTATATGAATTGGGTAGATATCTAAGGCTGATATTTTGTTCAGCCTCCTCAAATCATTACAGACCATGATGGCTTTATTAGATTTTTAGGACCAACATTATATGGCTGTTGCACTCACTTTCTAATTGCTCTTCCTTCTCTTTCTGAAATCATTTGTTTACTACTTCCTGTACAAACTTTCTTTTTGACTCTGGCATTCTATGAGGTGCCAATTTAACCTCTG
Organism: Protopterus annectens; assembly: GCF_019279795.1. Taxonomy (NCBI): domain Eukaryota; kingdom Metazoa; phylum Chordata; order Ceratodontiformes; family Protopteridae; genus Protopterus; species Protopterus annectens. Next base: position 361,419,523 of record NC_056733.1, on the reverse strand, counting down.
CATTTAAATTACATTTAACAACATAAGATGGGATTATCTTGCCTCCACAAAACTAAAGTCTTCTTTGGTCATCTGGGAAGCTGCAAGTATTTATTTTTGCTGAAATCTTTCAGTTGCATATTTGCCTGAAGCTGACATAATTTCTACTTTGAAAGCTCATAGATTACTTGTAATGTCTACTGTGCACACACCACATTTTGCAATGTGCACTACTTCTCTCTCCAGAGCACCCACACATTTGTAGTATTTCTAAATAATTTATACTAGCATTGTTATAGGCTGTGTATTAAATGCATTGGTTGTAAGTTTCTGCCTTACTCACAATATCTGTTTTAGTCAATAAAGTGATTATCCAGTGATGTTCAGAGAAGTGCCATCTGTGAAACACTGTCATGGTGCCCACTAGACTGATTTTTATTATAGCCAGTGACTTGACATCTTGCTTCTATTCTTTACAACACATGATTATCGATTCCTCTAAGCAGTTTTTTTCTGTGCTTTAGTCAGATCATGTAAGCTTATTCAAAATCCTAGAGTGGCCTTCCATTTTGTCTTAATGACTCTGTACAAGTCATTTTGTAACTCAAAAGAATGGTTAAGAAGTAGGATCACCCCTACATATCAATCTATATTTTCTTATTTGGATCCACGTGCCATCTTTCAACTGTGCTTTAGTACAATTTAAGTAGCTTACTAGATAGTCAACCATCTCTAAAGGCTCCTTATGGTCAGTCCATTGTAAAGTATATAATACTGCCTTCTGCCCTTCCGACACAGGCTTTGGTTGTCAGTGCTATCTCTTCTTCTTGAAAATGCATCTCTTATCATTATTCTTTAGTAGCAATTGCTATTTCTGTCTTTTTCAATGTTCCTTTCATTCAAGAACCTGATTTATAGAATACAGGACTCTTTTCAAAGTTATCTTTTCTCTCAGTATAGACTACCCTTTCCTTTTTCTCCTTTATATTCCTTTTTATGTACCTCAGGGTGAATGAACTCTACCCTATAAGTTTATTGTTCCTTCCTGGGTTGTTGGCCTTCTTAAACTGCACCTCAAAATATATTTATCATCAGCTTTAGTTGTTACATAATATTTTCAATCATTTGATTTTTTTCTGTCTGACACTGACAAAGGTGGGCTTGAAACACTGCTCCTGAACTATTTCTACTTTTTTCACTACATTAATGAAATTATTCTTACCGACACATTTTTTCTTCATAAATGCTCAGCTGCTGCTTAGAATTATCTATGGCTTTTTTTTTTTTGTCTTACAAGTCTGCTGAAGTTGTGCACTTTTCACACATCTGTCTTCACTCTCTCAGAATATATCAACCCATTTCTCTCTTTTTTTTTAGTTCTGTTAGTGATTTTTACACCCTGCTTTGAAACATTTGCTACACATCTGCAAGTCAAACAGCACGAGGTTCACCCAGTCCAGGGAATCTAAACTGATTCAGTGACTCAAACAAAACATGTTGGAGAGACAGATATGTGTCTCAGAAATTGCCCCTTCTTTGGAACAGGCTTCTTATTCACATTAGGCAGAGCCCTTTCCTGGCCCTCTTTAAATCAAGTTTGGATAAATGGATGGGGAATTGGAAATTTATAGCTGAGGTAGTGCCTATGTCCTTTGTGGAGAAGGGCAATCTGTAAGATACTGAATGCACAAGCATAAATCCATGCTATCCTCTTGCCCCTAGGGGCCAAATATTTGGTAAAATTGGGTTATATAAGCAAGGCATGTAAGTACCCTTAAACTGTTATCCTAGTCATCTCCTATGAACCTATGACCCTATGAAACTATTTTCAAGTTGCAGTACTTTACTGTGCAATGTCCTTTCTTCTTCTGGTTCTGTCTTGCAGGCTGATCTTTTACTGGTGTATACTGACATAACTAATTAAAAAGTACACATTCTTCTCTTTGTAGCCAAATATTTGCATGTTTATGGGTTTCTAACACTATGCCCTTACCTTTATTGGATCTGTACACTGAAGTGAATGTGCCTGGTGGTTCAGAGCTTTCCAACACTATTCACTAACTCTTTTACAAGCTAGTCAGAGGTGAAATTGCAGGCTTATTCACTTTCTGGTTCTCCTCTCCACACTAATAAGGAGGCTTATCAAAAGGACTACCATTTTCTTATTGTTTCCACAAATCTTTAAAGTGGGAAATTTCTTTCTCTATTATCATATTACAGCATCAGATTGCACTACTTTACCAAACACAGTTTTTGTTTATACCTAACTAATCTGACAATGTTTATCTCCATGAATGTATACTTCTTCAAAATGTTTATTATTAAGGTTTTTTTTTTTCTATATGCATACTGGTCTTTTATCACAATGACTTTTCTGCTTGAATTTAATAGCCCTTGAAGCTCTCTGACATCATTTAAGACATTGCACTAAATTATCATTCCAGTAGCACAGTAACGGAATGCAGTCACAACCATTCTAACAGATAATTCATCGCATTTTATTAGTATAAAATCAATAGAAGCAGGCATTACATCGTTTATAGTTTTCACAGGTGTAACAATGTTTCTAACTCTAGAAGATAAATTATGTAGATTTTTCTTTCCACATTTAAATCAGTGGGCTGGATTCAATAAAGCATGCACTGTAGCATGCCATTTTGTATTCAGTAAGTGGCTCTACATGGAAACACAGTATACATAATCTCATGTTACTTACAGCATAAGCATCTGAACTGTATACTAATCAGCCAATCCAAACCCTACCAGTTTTTGGAACAAACTCCCATTGAAAATCAGAGCACTAAAACAACTCAAAAAATTTAAATTGTCTACCAAAGACTACCTAAAACGTTGCTGGTCATGTTACTGTACTCACCATCCATAACCTGTCCCCCCCCCCTATTATACACATTGCTCTCTGTCCTAATTGATATTTTTCTATTGTTATAACTCTCCAAGTCATCTTATCTAGGTAATACCTGCTACTTAATCTTAAAATATTTCTACTTGTACACTACCTGTCAAATCCTCACCAACCTTAACAAGACTGGGTGTACTTATTAACTCTGTATACTGTCCTTGTACCTATATTAAGTTATACGACAAACTAAGATCTGTAAATAATTTATTATGCTTCTACTGTCCCAGCTTGAAAATGTTAATGTTTGTATATAATACTTATTTTTCACTTGCAATTTTATTCTAATTTTATGGAGTTTTTCTCACCAGGCCTCTGCTGAAAAAGGGCTATCAGCTGAGCTGGACAAACCTGGTCAACAAATGTAAAATAAAATAAAGTAAATAAATAATAAACTTCCTCCTGGCACATACCTTTTCTACCAGAAACAAGAGCACCAACATAAATCCCATGTTGGTGTGCGGTTTCCACTGAGCCCTCCAGATCTCTGGCATTGGACAGGAACTCTTCATTTCTGAGTCAGTGGTGGCTCTGTAGAAGAACCCACCCCCACCCCACATAGCCAGCTGTTCATGAACAACTGCAGCTGCTCTTCTCTGGGCTGATGAAATAGTATCAGTGACCCTATGACACACCTGATCATAAGTCCCCTACAGCATTCACATAATTGACTATCTTGTTCCAAATCTGCATTCTGTCAGCCATACCCCACATCCTCTCTCAAGCTGAAAGGCACAATGTTACCTGAATGCCTGCACTATGACTTTGTTTTCAGGGTTACTGAAAGGAGGTTTACATGGATTTGTATGCTTGGATGCCATAATCCTATGGTACATAAATCACATAATTAAATTCCTACTGATATGTACATATATATTATATTCAACTTTAAGCCCAGGAGACACACATTTCAGTTGTTAAAATTGAAGGTTATGTGGTTGTGCCATATCATACACTCACATACAAACCAATGTTTGGTACAAAAAAAGGATACCACTTTAGTAATGTATTGTGTACTAAGGAAATAATAGGATGATTACATAATTTCAAGAGCAAACCTCTTTAAACACAAATTGTGTTGTGGTAACACAGAAATGGCAATTGGCTCCCCAACCCCCAAAAACAATCAAATGAAACAATTGTACGAATCAAGAATACCAAAGAATTCAATATATATTCTTTCATCACAATTCTCACAAAACGTGTACACATTTTCAACAGAAAAGTCAATTTTATATGATTGCCAGTAACCTCTCACTGTAACCAGTACTAACCTGGATGTGTTTATAGGCCATCTTAGAAGCATAATACCCCTGTGTCATTGGCATTATAGCACATTGTTTACCTGAAATAAGAACATTGTAAGTTAACCAGTTTTAACAATAACACTTGCGATGAAAGTTAATAGACTGTCTATCTGAGAAGGAAAATACCTGCCCAAAATGACTGTGCCAACAGTGAACTAAAGGAAATGTACAGAGATAAAAGTTTGATTTTCTAATGCATGTATATAAAACTTTTCTTTGTAACATGATAACAAATGTAGAATGTATTACAAAAATACAATCATATCTTAATAAGATCAGAAGCCTTTTCTGCAGATAAGTCAAAAGGAATAGCAATCTTCTATGTTCTCCAAATACACAAGTCTCCTTAACTACAAGTTCTCTTGCTACACGATTACCCTTTTATAGTGTAGATTCAGGTATCTGAGCGTGGTGAAGAAGCAAATGAGGTGTGAACCCATTAGAATTGCTGAATCCCGAAGTATTTATTTCATGTTGCAGGTGTAAACATAATGTAAAAGGCATGCACAGATTTGGAGTACTAAACAGCTTTAATCCTGGTACCTCAGCATTTTGCCTTCAAGGGGTATCAACATATCAAATTCTAAAGCTTAAATATACTAAACAATTAAACAATTGTGTTTCAAAATGTGTCTATACATCCCACTTTTAAAGTGACCAGTGCATATTATACATAAGCACATCCATTAGTCATAGAAAACTACTACATTTCCCACAGAACTTCAGCAGCAGCAAAATTATAACACCATTATAGTGAATTCTGCAGCAACATCATCAAAAAAATTCAACCAAGTTTACATAAAAAATACAACACCTTCTCATAGTGTGTGTATGTACTCAAATGAAAAATATATACTCACAGATATATACATATATGGGCATATTATCAATGAAGTTTCATCAGAAATTTAACATCACCTCCTGATTTAATCCATGTGAGACCAAGGTTCCAAAATGAAAAATGAAAGTAGTCTCCAGCTGATTTAGCTTATTAGCAAATAGAGTACCACTACCACAATTGCTATTTGGTTAGGCTAATACACTAAAAAACAAGAAATCAAAATTTCCCGAATGGGCTTCAATAAAATGTTCGGCCACTGGACTGAAGCCTGTATTACCCCTTCTAATATTTCCCAAATGTTCCAAAATCCTAATCTTAACTTTTCTTTTGGTCTGACCTATATACCATCTCACCTCATCACATCCACAGCCCAGAATGTATATAACATCACATAATTGACAATTAACCTTGCTTGAGAGACAAATCTGTGACCATTGATCATAGTATTAGATACATTTCTGATTCTATGGCACACACTGCATCTCCCACAAGGAAAAGACCATAATGAACTATTCTGGGTCTGATCGGAAATTGTGTAGTTCAACAATTCTTTTAGGTTTAAAAATCTACCAAAAGAAAAAGTCACAAGTTGTGGAAATAAAGTGCTATGTTTATCATCAGCTGTTATAATTTGCCATAACCTTGTAACCACCTATCTGGGTGTGTCTCAAAACGGACAAAAAATAGTAACATAAAATATTTTATTTTCTGTCCCATCGTCTCTTGAAGTAAATTGAATTCTATGTCCAAACTTACTATTCTCGTGTAATTGTTCCTTACTTATCATATTATTCAACAATTTATTATTTGCTTTATTAAAAATAGATCTAGAATACCCTCTGGCCAATAATTACTCCTCTACTTAAGCCAGAGAATTATCTTTAGAAGCCATCTCAGAAGTATTCATCCATACTCTTCTAAATTCACCATAATGCAATGACTTAATGAGCTGTTCAGGGTGCATGCTGGAAGCATGCAAAAAATTATTCACAGCAGTACTCTTCCTAAATGGAACATATTGAATAACTCCCATCTCATTCACAAAAAAATGGATACCCAGAAAACTAATGGTACTGAAGTCTGATGACAACAAAACTGTAAACCATGACTATTAGAATTCAAGTCCTCCACAATTTTCTCAAACTCAGATAGAGGACCCTTGCATATGAAAATCAAATCATCTATGTATCACCTATAGAACATCACCTTCTCCCTGTAATAGATGTGGCTGTACACAAACCCCAGGTACAAAACAGCATAAGAGGGAGCAAAAGGAGGCCCCATAGCAGTGCCCCTCATCTGCAAATAATATTCCTTGTTAAAACTAAAATAGTTGTGTATTAAAGAAAATTCAAGTAACTCCAAAATGAGTTTTAGTTGCTAGTGGATTGCAACTCTGAATGATTAGTTTGAGGAAGAAGAAAGACACAACAACAATTCAGACTACCTTACCTGCATTGGGCGTGTCACCCAGGATACTCTTGCAAAGTGCAGAAGTAACTGTAATTAGCTTTTAAATGGAAGTGAACAACACACAGTTCACATTTTTGTTCACTAATAGCAAAGGTCTGCCTTTGCTTAAAACTGTTTTTTCAATGTCATGTCATCTGATTATACATTTAAAGGACAGTGGTAAAAATGCTGTATATATTGCATGTCTGAGAGTACAGCACAGATAAGGGAAGAATGAACACAATGCAAAGAGAAAACAGAGCTGTGTTGGTTCAGACATTACTCATAACTGGTTGTGTGATCACTCATTGCAATAAATTTGCAAGCAACATGTGTACAAACAAATGTGAATGTGCAAGTGTATATGTCTTGTTAATACTGTGGAGGAAATGGGATTTGCTTGTATGCACAATGATTTGCTTTCTTGCTACAAAGCTGTTACTGCAGCAGAGAGAGCGAGAGAGAGAGAGGACACTCCTAGTATGTTGGTAGGTTCATTAGTACAATAGTTCAAATCCAGAGTTGTGCAAATATTTGTAATGTGTGCTAAAATGTATTTTGTAAGTTGCTGCTGTGATAAGGACAGCATGAATTACAGCTGTGAATCAAGTGTGTGTATAGCACACCTTGTAAACATGATGAAGTACACGGCACAAGGGATATGTAGATAATAGTTCAAGTCCCACATTTATCTTTTAATGATGAAAAATTATAAACACTTCTACTAGAATGATACATGTTGAACCTTGCCTGTCTCATTTGCACATTGCTCACCTCCTCTCAAACATGCCATAATGCCCCAGGCAACACGTAGGCATTGTCAGTTTCAGAAAAGATACATTGTTGCATCTTTTGCCTTCCATCACACAAACATGCAAAGCAGCATTGCACTGTAGTCAGCCCACTTCCACAACATCTGCAGTTCCACAACACCTGCAGACAATGAGCAGACATTGTCAGTTTCCAAAAAATACATTGATACATAGGTTCATAGGTGATTACTTGGCTAATGGCATAAGAGCCTTTAAAAGCCTAGCTAATAATACCAGGATATGACAATATTATATCTTAACTAACCAGATATCGGATGGGGTAGTATCAGGGTAGTGGGTCTTTGGGTGATGGAGCCCTGAGTCATTTTACAGACTGCCTTTGTCCATAAGGGATATAGGCAGTACCCCAGGAGTAAATTTATGGTTTCCCATCCATTTATCCAAATTCTTTTTGAAGATAGTGAGGGACGTGCTTTGTTTTATGAAGACTGGAAGTTTATTCCATAGATTAGGTAGCCTTTGACATGCAAATCTGTCTCACCAGAAAGTTCTGATAGAGTCACAAATAAGATTTATGTCCATGGAGCGCATTAACTTTGTGTAATTTTTCATGCAAATATGTAACATTTTCATCAGCGCTGGATCACAAAATGCCTTGTATGTAAGGCATAAGTCCCCTCTCAATAAACAATATGAGATGGAGTAAAGGAATAGGGCCTTTAGTCAGTCTGCATATGACATGTGTCTTACACTTTTTATATTTTTAGTGAGAAACCTCTGAGGGTGCTCCAATTGATGTAAGTGCCTGGTTAGGTACATGAAGAAGGGATCATTGTACTTGATTACAATGGCACTATGAATTCCTTTGATCTTGATGCCACACCTTTACTTAGAAGTTTTGCCACACAGAAAGATTTCTTCACTACCTGATATTCAAAGTTTAGGTTACTATCTATGTGTGCTCCTAAGTCCCTCACCACTGACTCTACTTTAAGGGGTGTGCTATCAATATTATAATTTGCAGGGATATCTGATTTACCAAAAGGTATGATTATGCATTTTTTAGCATTTCATCTGAGTCCCTAGTTTTGGCACCAGCTGTTTGTCATTTGTAGGCGTGTTTGTAGGATATCACCATCACTTGTTGATTTAGTGAATGCCCCCAGCTTACAGTCATCAGCGAACTTAGTGAGCCAGAAGCCCCAAACATTGGCTCTTACTTCACAGAAGTATATATTAAACAGGGAGGTTCCCAACTTTAAGCTCTGTAGGACACCACCAGTAACAGGTTTCTTATCAGAAGTGGATTCACCTATCTGGACAATATGTGTCCTGTCAGTGAGCCAGTTGGTTATTCATCTGACAGTGAAGGGGTTTATGTCTAATCCAGTAAGTTTATCTATGATCTTTGAGAGGGGGATTGTGCCAAAAGTTTTGGCGAGGTCTAGATAAGCAGTGTGTACTGTTTTACCCTCATCTATGGCCCTGGTGACTTTCTCAAAGAAGTCTACCAGATTCAGCAGGTAAAACTTCCCTTTGACAAAGTCAAATTGGGTTTGGTACAGTTTTTGTAGAGTTCCTATGTCATTATTGATCAGGTCCATGATAATTATCTCCATGGCCTTGCAGATGAGACTGGTTAAGCTTATGGGTCTGTAATTCCATGAGTTGGTTTATGGGTCCCCCCTTGTACAGAGGGATGACTGTTGCAGTCCTCCATTCCTCTGGGACAGTACCCATTAGGATGCTATAGTTAAAGAGGGTTTCTAGTGGTTGTGATAGATTCTGTTTTAAGCTATTTAAGAAGTGTCCTGGAATGTTGTCAGGACCCATGGAGGCTGTGTATTTTGCGTTAGTGAGTGCATTTAAGACATGTTTCCTGGTATTGACTGATAGGGGGTGATTGCTGGTAGTTCTTTGGGTGTAGTAGGAAGTAAGGGAAGAAAAGTTTGTACTGAACTTATCTGCCAGCAGGCTTGTTATAGTTTCAGGCTGGGTGTAAGTGTTGCCATTTTTGATTAACTCAGCACATTGCTGAGCATTTACCTGAGGTTATGAACATAATTAAAAAAAGTCTTATGGTTACGTTTCACCTGGGAAGCTATATTTGCTTCATAATTTGCTTTGGCAGATTTGACCAGCTTTTTAATTTGTTTGTTTAGACTGGTGGGTGTGTTTTTGTACTGATTTTTCTGTTCCTGTTTGGCTTTGAAGAGGATTTTTTTTCCTTTTCTTGAATATCCTACTTATGCTAGGGGTTCACAGGGGTGGTTTATTTTTGCCAGATATCATAGGTTTGACTCAGACAGGTACTTCTTTCTATATGCAGCTATGAATGTGGTTGTACAGTGCTTTTGTGTACAGCTTAGAGTAGGCTTCAGTTTCATCTGGGTTCAGAGGGGCTTGGAAGTTTAATAAGCTGTCACTTATTTTGAGGTAATTGGCCTTAACAAAGTTCTTAACAGCTTTGCAGTTTGATGGGAGTTTTAGGTTAGTTTTAATACTAAATGAGATCATTTTGTGGTTAGATCTTACCATGGAGGAGTTAATGCATGAGAGAGAGAGCAGCATCCCCTTATGTTAATGAATACTAGGTCTAAGAGATTTGTACTTCTAGTTAGGAAGCTAACTAGTTGCTCCAGAAGGTTTGCATTGACAGAGTCAAAAAACCTCTGATCAAATAAATTATGGGTCATATAAGCCATCCAGTTTATGGAGGAGTAGTGGAAGTCACCCATAAGTATGGTGTAAGGCTGAATGTTAAGAGATTCCAGTAGGTTTAGGTAGGATGTGTGGCTTTTCAGGCTCATGTTAAGGAATCTGTAGCTAGCAAGGATAAGAAAGGGGGTCACATCTATAGTTAGCTGAGCAAGGAGTAGCTCAAGTCAGTAATGTTTTTGGACCAGTCTCACAGTGTACTTGTCCTTTATGAACATTGAAACACCTCATCCTCTTGTTTTATCTTGAGCTGAGCGGGACTGTAATGTATGAAGGACATTATAGCCTTTGACAGCCAGTGTGATTTCTATGGCTCTGAACCATGTTTCTATGACTGCACATATTTCTGCATTCTCCAGGGTGAGTAGTGTTTCAAGGGAGTGCATTTTTTTTTATTTAAACTGCTAGCATTGAGCAGCATTACCTTTAGGTAGTTGTGAGTGATTTTCCTTACATTGGATGGTTTAACAACTTGGCATTGCCTAAAAGAGGCACTATGGCGCTATATAAAGTTTTGGCCAGTATCCGAAAGCCAAGTGGTGACAAATGCAAACCATACCTGGCACAGCATCGGCTGGCAGGTAGCAGTTCACTCTCAACTGTATCCTCAACAAATTTTCCTGGCTAATTAAACACACAGAAACTATGATTATTTTATAACATCATAATGTAATCTACCTTCTAATCAACAATTATTTAGTTTACATTTGTTAACTGGGTAGAGTCTAGCTGGGCAAGTAGCCTGTTTTCAGTGGAGACCCAGGGAGTAAAGCTCCATAACAATATTACAAAAAGTTACAAATATTTTTAAAACATTTACAAACAATATACAAAAAGTTTGACAGCTGCCAATAATCGCAATTTACAAAAGGGGAATGTAAAGCAGAAAACATTACATTTCCTAAGCCTTATTACAGACAATAATAAGAAACTTGTTAGATATATAACTAATATATATCTAGAGATATATATATCTATAGATTTATATCTATGGATATAATCCCTGGTAAGCCTCAGTAAGAAGCTGTAGATCCCTTATAAGATCCTACAAAGCTAGCTATGAAAACAAAATTGCCACTAATTCTAAGGACAACCACAAAGCATTCTATAGCTGTGTCAAGAATCTCGATGGCAACACCCAGATCTGCTCTGAGTTACAGCACAATAGCATGAAAATTACAGAACCAACTGATATTGCCACCATCCTGGCAGATAGGTTCAGTGATAACTTTACCCCCCCACCCCCCCTAAAATGCCCATATCTATACAGGAAGATTGCAGAGCCCCTGTAATCACAGCCATGCAGGTAAAAGCTGCACTCTCTAAAGCCAAAACACAGCATCCATGGGATGGACAACATCCCAGGTGCATTTTACACGGACTTCAGAATGAACTGGCTCCCCACTTAAGCACCATGTTCAATAATAGTCTCGCATCAAGCTTTGTGCCCACTGAATGGCACACAGCAACAGTTATCCCACTCCACAAAGGGGGAGCCACCACTGATCCTGGGAACTATCAACCTATTAGCCTGATGAGCCTGTTGTGCAAGGCCATGGAACGTATCATCATGGTACTCATAAACAAAAACATTGATAACATCCAAACTCTGGATCCCACCCAGTTCGGGTTTGTGAAAGGCAGATCATGCCTCCTGAACCTGATCTACTTCTTTGAGGCAGTCACCAAAGCCATAGATGAGGGTAAGGTGTTTCATGCAGCCTATCTTGACCCTCGCCAAGGCTTTCAACACCATCCCTCATTCTGGAATTATAGCTAAACTCACTAAACTAGGTATAAATCCCTACATCACAAGATGGGTTGCCAAATGGCTCACTGACAGAACCCACACTGTAAATGTTGCAGACTCCAAATCTGACCGCAAAGCAGTGACAAGTGGAGTACCACAGGGTTCTGTCCTGGGACCTCTCCTGTTTGGTATCTACTTCTCTGAAGTACAGGCTAACACAGAAGGCCTCTGGCTAATGAAGTTCGCAGGTGAATGCAAACTAGGAGCCATAGTCAAGTCCACAAATGATGTGGACATCCTGCAGTCCAGGCTCTATTCCTTTGTTTAATAAGAGATTTAGCATCTTCAGCTACACAAGGTAGGTTTTTGGGTTTGGAGCGAATGTTTCTTGTTGGAGCAAGGTTATTAAGGATGTTGAGGAAGGTATCATTAAAATATTGTACAGCTTGGTCTAGGTGGAGTGATTTTAGAGGTGACCACTTGCAGTTTTGAAGTAGGAAATTTAAGATGGTAGGGGAAAAATGTTATTTGCTGCATATGTGCTTGAAAATGAAATTACAGGGAGAGTGAATGTGTTTCCTTAGAAGAACGGTAGGGGAGTGATCACTGAGAGAATTGGAGAGACACCCAGCCTGGTGGGCAAAGTTGGACTTATTGGTTTGTATCCAGTCTAGAATACATTCTTTTTCAGTGTTTTTATCGATTCTAGTGGGGATGTTTATAGTTTAGGTGAAATTGAATAAATTGATAAAATTAGAGGGGTTGTCAAATGAGCAAGATAGCTAGTCCAAGTTGAAATCGCCTAGCACTATAGTTTCTTGATTGAAAGTAGAGGATGCCCAAGATAGGAGACTTTCAATGGTAGGTAGATTATTTCCTGGTGGTAGGTAGGAAGCAATAACTATGATTGTTTTATGTGGATTTACTTCAAATTGGATGTTTAGAATTTTTGCTTCTGATAGATATGGGGGAGTGGAGATTAATTTTTCAATTTTGAGGAAATTTTTATGCATGATGGCAATGCCTACACTTTGCTTGTTTAGCCTATCCTGTCTAATAACATTATAACCACTAGTAAGTTTTTTTCCTAATCTTTAATGTGGGGTTTTACCCATGTCTCTGTAATAATTACTATATCAGGAGTGTAGGTAGCTAACACTGCATGAAATTCACTAGGTTTTCTTGTGATACTTTTGAGGTTAAAATTAGTTATGAGTCAGTCTGATTTGGAGTTTTTTTAGGGGAAGAAGGTGGAGGGTAGTATTAGAATGTGTGGTGGGTGTTTTTGGATGGAGTGGGAGAAGCTGTGTGTGTCCTGGGTTAGGATGTATGTCAGCTTGTTGTTTAATTTCTGTTAGTGAGTGTAGAAGGAGAGAGAGTTTGAACTTAGATATTAGTTGATGTCAATGAACGAAATCAGGATACGAAGGAGGGTTGGGGGTATGGACATATTTATAGTGGAAGAGTAATATGTTAAAGTTAGTGCAGAGGTTAGAACAGATGTGAAAATGGATATTTGGTTTCCTATGGTATGTAATAGAGGGAAGTGTAGGAGATGGGTAGTGTGTTATGTTTGATGTGATGAAGGTAGTGGATCAAGAGGCTAGAAAGAGGGTACTGAGTAAGAGAGAGTTGCTCAAAGGAGTGGTGATAACTGAAATGGTGAAATAGTAGGGAAATAGGAGAAACCTATGGCTGGATAGGTGTCAGAGGTTTAGTAGAGACAGAAATGTACTGATACAGTGATATGGAGACAGTGTCATATGAGACAGTAGGGGAGACAGTGTTATATGATACCCATCTCTATACCAGAAGAATGCAAAGTTCCTGTAATCACGGCTGCACAGATAAAAAACACACTCTCCAAAGCCAAGAACACAGCATCCATGGGACCAGACAACATCCCAGGCTGCGTTCTACATGAACTACAGAATGAACTGGCACCCCACCTAAGTACCATGTTCAGTCATAGCCTCACCTCAGGCTTTTTGCCTGCTGAATGGCGCACAGCAAAAGTTATCCCACTCCACAAGGGGGGAGCCACCACGGACCCTGGAACTAGTGCCCCATTAGCCTGACAAGCCTGGTCTGCAAGGCCATGGAACATATCATCATGGAACTTATAAACAAAGACATTGGTAATCTTCAAACTCTGGACCCCACCCAGTTCGGGTTTGCAAAAGGCAGAGCATGTCTCCTAAACCTGATAGACTTCTTTGAAGCAGTCACCAAAGCCATAGACAAGGGTAAGGTGGTTCACACAGCCTTATCTAGATCTTGCCAAGGCTTTCAACACCATCCCCTACTCTGGAATTATAGATAAACTCACTAAACTAGGTATAAATCCCTATGTCACAAGATGGGTTGCCAACTGGATCACTGACAGAACCCACACTGTAAAAGTAGCAGACTCCAAATCCGTCTTCAGACCAGTGACAAATGGAGTACCACAGGGTTCAGTCCTGGGTCCCCTCCTGTTTAGTATCTACTTCTCTGAAGTACAGGCTAACACAGAAGGTCTTCGGCTAACAAAGTTCGCAGATGACTGCAAACTAGGAGCCATAATCGAAACTCCTAACAATGTGGACATCCTACAAAAGGGCCTCACTGAGACAGATGCCTGGTGTCAAAGCCATGGCCTCAAGCTTAATGCCAAAAAGTGCACTGTCATCCCCTTTAGTGAAAACTCTGTACCCATGAACTACAACATAGGTGGAAGTATACTTAACACCGAACATGTGATAAGAGACCTTGGGACACAGGTGGACAGTAGTCTCTCCTTTGATAATCACATCACCACAGTAGTCAGGAAATCTTTCTATGTGGCACACCTCATCACAAAAGGTTTCTCATCCAAAAAAAAATAGGTAATTGTTCCCCTCTACTCATCACTCATTAGACCCATTATAGAGTACAACACCCCTTTTGGTATGTACCTCGCAAGACATATACAACATATGGAAAGGCTGCAGAAATACCACACAAAGAGGATTACTGGCCTCAAACAAATGCCCTATGCAGACCATCTCAAAAAACTCCAGCTTTACTCCATCGCATATCGCCTTCTCAGAGGTGATCACTGCCTAACATACAAAGCTATGTGAAACCCAGTGCTGTTGGACATGCTCCACTTAAAAAATCCCAATCCCTCCGAACCACACGCTCTAGGGACCTAAACCTTGTCACCACAATAAACAGAACATGCCAGAGGGTTAGATTCCTGTCCCAGAGACTTTGCATACTCTGGAATAAACTACCTATCTATATCAAACAAAGCTCCTCATTAGCACTCTTCAAGAAAAATCTTGATGATTGGATGCGAAATAAGAAAATTCACCCCAGGGTTCACCTCTGTGGCTCTGCTTGACAGTGGCAGAGGAAAATAATTTTCTTGGGTGGCAAAAGCCAGGGTACCTTTTTAGCTGAGCTTGTATAGGCCCCAGTGCCGATAGCCTAGTACCTACCTATGAACCTATGAAATAATGGTTAGTGAAGTGGGAGGGGAAAAGTGAAAAAAAATATATTTTTGGTGTGCTGGATGAGGTAGCTGCAAGTTATAGGATAATGAGTTAGAAAGGTGTGGTTTAGGTTAATAAGTTTAAGTAAAGTGGGGGTGGGTGGGAAAGGGGTAGGGTAAAGTTGGCGAGCGGAGTGAGCCCAGACGGAGTGGGTTGAGCCAAGCCCAGAGGCAAGTACAGCCCAGAAACAGTCAGCATAATGTCTAACAGAAAAAAAGGCTATGTGCTGTTAATAGTAAGAAAGAAAAAAGAGGTTTTATTGTGTAGTATCATCAGGTAAGAAATGTCTTAAAGCAGACTGATTAGTCCAGCATTTAATAGACATAAGTTTGTTGAAAACTAACAGATTCTTTGAAGAAATGGGGGGGCTTGCTGCCAAGCTGTTTCACAGTGTACCAACTTGCTAGAAAATAGATAATGCCTTAAATACGTCTATTTTAAAACTTAAAAAACTAAGCCAACATACTTTGCAGAGAAAAAAAGACGCTGCAAGGGGAGAGATGACAGAGCTGTATGCTGAGCAATTTTTGTTGCAACTGTTTATTCAGTATGCACAATTTTTAACAGTTCACTGGCAGTATGGAAAGAAAAAAGACAAAGCTTGACTGTTAGCTGAGGTGAGAAAAAAATAAAATCAAAATTGTTACCAGTTATGGCGTTTAGCACACAAAAGATATATGGATATATTTTACAGAGGACAGAATGTAAACCTCAAGCATTATAAACACAAACTGTTGAGACTACCACATTAGCATTCACTCTAGCATTTTTAGCTAAAATTTAGCAATTGTTTTCATTGATGCCTAAATTTAACTGAAATACAGTATGGGATGTTACTTATACTGCAATCTTATTCTCTCTCTGACTATCTATATTCCTCATGCCTGCATAAAATTCCTCTAATATACTACTGGATTGTATAATGCTTGTTACCAGAGCACACTGTTTACCATTGTATTGTATACTACTGTTACTTGTCCTTTTATTGATTTATATTAATCACATTTAAGTTACATTAATCACATTTAAGTTACTACTGTTACTTGTCCTTTTATTGATTTATATTAATCACATTTAAGTTACATTAATCACATTTAAGTTACTGCTACTTGTCCTTTTATTGATTTATATTAATCACATTTAAGTTAAGCACATAGAATGAAGAAATCCTCCCTCCAGGATATAATATCCTATGGCTAGATACAACGGGAAAGAAGGGTGGGGGCGTTGCAATTGTCTATAAAAATACAATCTCTATCCAACCTCTACTAACTCCCCTACCAAAATGTAATACTGCTGAGATTGTAGGCTCTGTCCTACTGTTAAATAAGAAAAAGAGCATATTTTCTGTGCATATATCCCTCCAGGTAATACTGCCCCAATAATTGAGGAGATTCTGCAATGGCAAATGATAATCTTCCACAAGAAACTATTTTATTAGGTGACCTAAACACTGACTGGCTAGCCTGTAACTCTAAAAACCCTACTAACCACATCAACTTGCATGGATTTTATCAACTCATTCAAGAGCCAACTAGAGTAGACAAAAAATCCCATAAGGAATCTATACTAGATTGGACATTAGTAAATTACCCTGAACATAATTACCAATTAGGTTGTCTACCTGATGGACTTAGTGACCATCTCCCTACTTTCCTCCTATGAAAATGTACTAACTTACCCACATCTACAGTCTATAGACAAGTCAGAAACGATCACAATGTTAATCCTCTAGAACTCAACACTATATTAAAAAATGTGGGAACCACTACGCAGCCTTGACCTAGACCAAGCAGTGGACTATTTTAATAGTACTCTTATTAACATCCTTGATTCAGTTGCCCCAGTAAGAAAAATTAGAGCTAAGCAAAGCTATGCTCCTTGGCTTGCTAAATCCACTAGAGCCCTATTAAAAACCAGAGACAAGGCATGGAAAACCTGGAAGAAAGATAACACTAGTTTATCCAAACAAAACTAACAACACCTTAGGAATCAGGTCTAAAAACAATCAAAGCTTGATAAACAAAACTACTTTCTAGATATACAAAATAAACACTCCAATAACCCCCAAAAGTTCTGGCATGAAATAAGCTCCCTACTAAAACCTGGTAAAACCACCACACCAGCTCCCATCTCCACCTCTACAAAAACAGATAGCAATATAGTCTCCCAATCTAATCACCACTTTACTGAATCCATTCAATCACTATCAACTCAACTTTCCAAAAATAGTTACTCATCCATACCAAAAACTCCTAACAACTCCCCTCCTTTTACATTGTCTCCTGTCCTAACCTCAACAATAAAAAAAAAACCTCTTAAAACTTAAACCCACCACTCTTGCAGCAGATAGTATACCTGCTAATTTCCTAAAAATGGCTGCCAACTTTCTACCCTACCCAGTCTCAGTCTTAATCAACCACTCCATACAGGAATCCCATATCCCTCAAATATGGAAAATCTCTTACATTATTCCATTTCATCAGGGTGAGAATTCCTATGATTTCTCTAACTATCATCCCATAGCCCTTCTGTCTCCTTTATCAAAGATACTGGAGAAATGCATAAACTCTCAGGTCATGCATTTCCTAGACTCTAACAATCTCTTCTCCTGTACACAACATGGTTTCCACCTACACCACAGCGCAACTTCAGCCCTTCTCTCTTTCACAAACCTGATTAACCAACATAGAAATAACAACAGATTTGTATCTGCTATGTTCCTGGACCTCCCCAAAGCATTTGACATGGTTTCCTAATCCATTTTAATAAATACTCTTACCTGTCTATCCCTTGCCCCTAACACTTTGCATGGTTTAAAAACTATCTATCAGAGTGACAGCAAGCTGTCCGGTGATAAGGAGTTATATTATCTTTACTCCCAACTACCATTGCTGTACCTCAAGGTTTCATACTCAGTCCACTCCTCTTTTCTATCTTTACCAATAATCTACACACCTCTACCCTACAGGCTTCACTCATACTGTATGCAGACGATTCCCCCCTGATCTGCTCCGCCACAAATCTCACCACTCTATAGCATCTAGTCTAGGAATCTTTTACCTCAGTAGAAATGTGGATCACAGATATTCAACTTATCTTAAATCCCAACAAAATGAAACTACTTCTATTTACCCCAAACAAATAAAAAACACTCCACTCTCCTTCTCTATCTCCTCCAATAATGTAATTGTCATTTCACCCTCTCTCCACAACAAGCTGCTTGGTATCAAAATAGATAACAACCTACACTTTGACATCCATATCTCTCAAACTATTAAAAAGGTACACAAAAAAATGGTGTCCCTATACAGACAAAAAGACTTTCTGTCAGATCAAGCTCGGGTCACCCTAGCTCAAACCCATCTTCTTATCACACTCATGTATGCAGCACCTATTCTCACCTATGTTAGAAAATCTGACCTGGAGAAACTCGAGTCATGTTATAACAAAATTGCCAAGTTTGCAAACAAATTCCTCTTTAGAGCACATCATTGTATGCCTCTTAGGCAACCTCAGTGCCTTGAGCTCCCACAGTTATTAACCTACTACCAACTAGTCATAGCTTATAAAAACCTAAAATATCCTGAAAAAAACCCAGCCCTTAGGGAACTACTGACTAACTACATTCCAAATCAACCACTCCAGTCTGCCAACAAATTACTCCTCTCTATCTCCACAGCCAACAACACCGCAGGTAAAGCTTTATTTTCACACAGTATAGCAAAAAGTTGGAATAATCTCCTTCCCTCGGTGACTTCTGCACCTAATACCAAACAATTCAAAAACTCCCTTAAGGCTCATCTTATTAGCTCTTGGTTATGTCCATGTGTTACTTAATCCTACTGTATGCTACCACCATCTTTCTCTCTTCTCTCCAATTATCAGACCCTCAGTAAAAATGGAAGTAAATGGTATCCCTTGACATTTAGAAATGTTGTTGTGATCTCTGTCTGTATATTTTGATGACTAATTTAATGTTCACTTGTATATATTGCTGATGTGATCTTTCTTTGCATACTGTTCTATTATGCACAAAATACTGCTCAATAACAAAGTCTTTACTTTACATTATGTATTATTATCATTGTCTGTTGTATTAATTAAGTGGAGCTTTTCTCCCTGGGCCTCCGCTGCATATGGACCTCATCCAGTCTGATCATCGCGGTTAACAAATGTAAAATAAAAATAAAAAAATAAATAAATTTAGTGCAACTACTGCCAATTGGCCTTTCATGTATTTTATTAGTTCCATTTATTAGTGTTATTCATAACTTGTATGTCTATGTACTAACTAGAGCTTTTCTCCCCCAGCCTCCACTGAAAAAGGACATGTGTCCAGTTGGACTTTCCCAGAAAACAAATGTAAAATAAATAAATAAAAATTTGTTGATCACGTCTCCCCATGCTGACAGATATCGAATTCCCTTGCTGTGACACCAGACACTAAGCCAATTGTTGAAGTCAATCATTTTTTGCTGGTACTGTGGCATTATCACAGGAGTGAAGGCAGGATGCTACTCAAGGCTAGATTCATACCCACCTAGGACACATATTCAGGTAGCTGCATCATGTTTTTCTTCATATAGTCCATTTAGCTATATCTTAGATTGTTTATGCCCACATGTACTATGACATTGTCATATTGGTACTTGTGGTTTAAAGACCTAAGTGCATGCATGATCTGGGAGATCCTGGCTCCGGACAGCTCACTGTGATCTTGTCCTTGTTTTGCCTGGTAAGGGGGGCATCAGTATGCCTTACAATGGAATCCCCAACAACTAGAATGTTTGGCTGTGTGGTGTGTTGCCTTATGGGCTTGGAAGTGAGACTTCTATGATTTTCAGACTTATGTGTTTTATGTGGTGCTGTCTTTTTTGAGTGTGCACAGGGCCACTGACAGATACTTTTAGAAGGTCTTGGAGGTTTGGGTAGATTACAAATGAGCAACTCTGCATTTGTGGGTATATGTGCTTGTTCCTTAGTGTCGGTAGTGAGTGTTTTGGGTGCAATGCTGACAACCTGGTTTGCATTTTTTCATGTGTGTATGTGAAAGCCTTGTCTCCAATGATATTGTGTATCTACACACACTGTGTTTTTCTGTTTTAAAATTAAATGGTTGTCAGTGAACATGAGGCAGTTACTATACTGGCTCAGGATGTCCATATCCACCAGGCCAGAAACAGAGTTAACAGGTAAGCACCTATCCATTCTACCAGATCCTTAGTAGATGGGAGGGAGTAGGAGAGAATCGCTTATAGGTCAAAGTGAGAATGTTTTGTAGTATGCTATTAGATGACCTGCAGTGGTACCACCTTCTGAACAAACTGACAGTTCTTTGAGCAGCTGTGAACAGTGGGAGACTATGGAGTGCATTTCCTATACAGGATTTTAAACTGGAGAGGTCTGCTTATATACAAGGCACTGGGAGCCACATTTACACATTGTGCAAATGCAAGGCTTTTATACCAGCAGGATGAAACACTTTTACACAGTTAAACTCTCAGGCCAATCAGATAAAGACACAATGTGGTCCGGAATACATTTTGTGCTTTCTATCACAGTAATGAGTGTAAAAAATACATCAAGTGTCCCTTCTGCCCTGGGATGGACTTCATACTTCAATGAAAGTCATATACACATGAATGTATAAACCAGGACATTGTCAGGTCACACACATATGTGATTAATCACTAACTCTTAAATGTGTCGATATAATTAATGATTATGTCTGACAAACACTTCCTCTGTAGCAAGAAGATAAGAACACCTATGTAGAAGATTATGTATTACCTGATTAACATAGGTTTGAATTCCACATTGTACAAATTAGTTTTATCAGAGTGTAAAGCCACCCCAAAAAAATGTCAGATCATAAAATGTATACATCCCAAGGCATGTCTGAAAAGTTAACTCATCTAATAGGTACATCAGTGTCCATCCCATAAACTAATACCAACTGTCAGATTACCCTTCATAATTCATCAACTGCCTTCCTCTCTTTTTTGGATTGCTGCTACTTAATATCATGCAGACATGGTTGACATGGTTGTGTGGGTTTGCTCACTGACCATTTAACTCAATATCACCGATTGGCAAGGAAACACTTTAACTATTGTTATATGACCTGTGAAGCATTAGCAGGAGCAAGAAAGGAAGGTGCCTAATTTAGGGTTCAATGATGGGTTGTAGAAGAGTCCAGAATATTCATTGGAATCCTTGTAAAGTGCCACAGCCATAGGCTATTGCAAGGGGAGTATACTGGATCTCAATATAAATCAGAGGCTTGGAATAGTCCTGCCAAGGCTGTTTCCAGTGTGCCCGCCATTCCACACACTGGCAGCAATGCAGACACCACTTTAATGAGTTGAAAAGTTTCAAGCAGGCACAACTCAGCCAGTGGCTGGATGAATTTAGGACTGCGGACATCCCACAGTTGTGTAAGTATACAGATAAAGATACTTTAATTTATACTCAAAGCTGTAGATAAGCAAGACTTGTATGCTTGGGGTGGAACCTGAATGGCTAACTGAAAGCAGCAGTATTTTAGAGCTCCGTATAACTAGTTAAATAAGACAGGAAAAAATATTCTTTTTTTTTCTTCAAAGTATAAAATCTTATAGATAAAGAACTACTTTACATAATTAGAAACTTTGGTGAAGTTTTACAAATAATTTCCTGTCAAAAAGCTTGGAGATCTATTCACTTGTTAAAATGAGCAGCTCAAAGAATTCTCACCAGGATGCTGCCTTAAAGAAGGAACTACAACAGATGGCATCTACCCTGCAGGAGTTGTCTTTGAAGATGGATGATTTTAAAGAGAACCTGGAAAATCTTAAAACAAGCAGTCAAAAACAGGCTGACACCCTCAAGGAAATGCTACAACACCAGACAAGGATAACAGGAATAGAGATTTCTCTAAATGACTTAGAAAGCAGACTTAAGGAAGAGGAAACACAGAAAGAACTGCTTCTTTAACAAAACACTTGGTTGGTTAATAAAATAGATGACTTGGAAAATAGGGAGAGGAGAAATAACATCAGGATTTTTGGATTACCTGAAAACACAGAAGGTGAGGATATTATTTCCTTTTTATCAAGCTGGATCCCTGACTTTTTAAATTTAAAAGAAGGGCTTTCCTTTGGCATTGAAAGGGCTCTTGGGAAACCTGCCACTAACTCAAACTCTCATCCTAAGTCAGTAATTATCAAATTTCTTTCATACTTGGACAAGGAACTGATTTTAAGATCTACTTGGAGGAAGGCACCTCTAAAATACAAACAGAGCCTGATAAGATTTGATAATGACTATTCATCTAGAATAATGGAACAAAGGAAAAAAGTGTGGCCAATGATAAAGTTTCTGAAACAAAATAACATCAAGGCAAAAAGAAGAATACTGTATGCCAATGAGATGAGGACTTTTATTAACTTAGAGGAAGCCTCTTCATTTATTAAAACTAATAATGTGATTACTTTACCAGAAGATATGGATTGGATGTCATTTTCTCTCAAGAGAACAAAATAAACAAATGTCTGGACAGATGTCAAAAAGAAGAAGCAAAAGACTGATATTGTTACAGTCAAATCTCTCAAAGCATCTACTATGATATGAATTGTTTTAACATTACTTTAAAGGACCAATTTTACTGCTTGAAATTGTAAAACAAAGGTAACTAAGTACTGGAATCTTTATCTATATTTTTTAAAAATAGATAACACATGAGAGTTTTTACATTACCTCAGGTATGTAAAACAGGGTACTTTTCTTTCACAGAAGGAGGGTTATATAGCACCTAAAATATTTATACTTTAAATCAACATACATAGTATATGTGTATTTCTCTTAATTTTTCTCTTTTCTTTCTCTCTTTTCTCATTATTTATTTTAACTGCATCTTGTCTCCCTTTCTAAATTCTCTCCTATTTACTATACTAATATAGTCTGTATATATTTAATAACTCACTATCTATACATAGATAAATAATAGTCTAAAATAATCTAGTTTTAAGGTAGACTAATTGGAATAGTGAACTTAATTAATTGTTATTACAATATTTATTAGATTAATGGTAGTCACTGTTATGCTTATTGGGATTGGGGACATATTCGTGATTAACTCTGGAATGTTCCCTTCATGTACATTTGTCCTTTGAATTATTTCCTTTTAGTACTAACAAATACATACAAAAGGAGGTAAAAATGTACTGTTGGTTAAGAGAAGTGAAGCTTTCTTCACATTATATTTGCATTGCCATAACAACA
This sequence comes from Protopterus annectens, assembly GCF_019279795.1. Taxonomy (NCBI): domain Eukaryota; kingdom Metazoa; phylum Chordata; order Ceratodontiformes; family Protopteridae; genus Protopterus; species Protopterus annectens. The sequence continues at coordinate 361,396,003 of NC_056733.1, read as the reverse complement.
GTAAACAACTGGTGCAGTTTCAAAGGACACCATGAATCTGTGTAGTGCATTTAGCCTCACAGTTAACAAATAATAAGAAAAAGTAATGTTTAGTTATTAAAATGAAAAACAACCTAAAGAAAGTAAAATAAATACATAATAGGATTATTTGTACATCTTTTATGATTTATTCTCATAAGATTACATATTCCTGGAAACACAACTGAAATGTTCCCAAACTACATGTGCACTGAAATGTAGCTGCTTGATTAAAAAGTATTACTCATTTTAACATGCTGATTTCACAAGCTGTCTGCACTGTAAATGTTACATTTTATATGCTACTTGAAATTGTCAGTCTCTAGAGCATATGAAAAGCTACATATTTCTTTTCGCAACATGTTATCTTTGCAGTTACCTCAAACTCTATACAAACTCACTTTATATCTTATAGCTATTCATTTAAAATATCAGTTTAAATATTAAATGTGCCCTTTAAATGCTATTGACATTTTGGCAATATATAATCTGAACTGTAAAATGAATGACTTGAAAGAAGTGAAGTAATGCATAGATTTCAAAGACAGTTCTTGATACTACAGTAAAAGTAAAAATATATATTCACAAGGAAGTACTGAAATGTTTTAGTCTTCCAGTTAAAATAGCTTACTGTCAACATTTTGCGATATCAGAAAGTTTGAAGAGCTAGGAAATTACTATTCTTTGTCTTTATAATGATTATTAGACAGATGTTAGACTCTGCTTAGTTTAATAAATTGTGACATATATTTATGAGGAAAAGTGGACTCACTTACTCACATTGGACTACACATTCCTGGAAACTCAACTGAAATGTCCCCAAATTACTTGTGAATTTAAATGAAACTGCCTAATTAATAAGCATCATTTACTTTAACAACCTGAATCCATAAGCTCTCTGCTCTATATATGCTACATTATATATGTCACTTGCATATGACAGTCTCTAGAGCACAAAATACATATTATTTTTGCAACATGCTATTTTTGCACTAATCATACATTCTAAACTAACTCAATTTGCAACTGACAAGTTATTTATTTGAAACATCAGTCTAAATATTAATTGTGCCCTTGACATATTGTTGCTGTTTTAACAAAACAAAACCTGAATTGAAAAAGGAATGATTTGAAGAAGTGAAGTATTGCACAGATTTCAAAGACCACTATTGACACTACAATATAAGTAGAAATCATACCTCTCAACTGTACAGATTTTTGCCGAATGTCAAGATTTTTGCTTCATATTTTTGGTTCATTTCTCATATGATTGTGATTTTCTAGCAAATCATTGGCAAATCACTGGGGGTTTAAGTCAGAAAATAATGAAAGACATTTGAGTTTCAGATTTCATACCCTTCAGAAAATCTGTGCTAATGCAAAACCTGTTATTCTAGTAACTTTCCAAGTTTGTAAGAACAGTATTTAAAAAGTGTCCCTATTTCTGGGCCTCCCCCCCCCCCATTATTTATGGCTTTGTCCAGATTTTTTGCTCTAAGAGGTTGAGAGGTATGGTAGAAATGTATACATGCAAGGAAAATTTTAAATGCTTTATACTTTTAGTTAGAATAGTTTATTGTTAACTTTTTGTTTTATCAGAAAATTTGAAGAGTTAGGAAATTATTTCTAATTTGTCTTTATAAATGTTTACTAAAGTGATGTTAGTCACTGACTTGTTTAATGGATTGCGAGTCATGTACAAGACCGACTACTGAATGTTATTTCTGTTTATCTATGTTTGCTGAATTTCTGTTATTAGTACTGATTTAAAACAAGGGAAAGACAGGGAAGGGAAATCTCTGTTTTTGGTCAAGGGGGGAGAGGCTTAAGAGTATTCTAACTGCCCCGAGAACTCTTTAAGATGCTCTAAATACTATTTGATTAATACTTACCTAAGGTAAGTCTTGATTACCATATAGGTACCTTCACATTCATTCAAGGCCTGATATGATTACCCATTCTGGAAGCAGGAGGTGCCCTATGCAGGATGGGAATTGTTAGGGTGATCATAGTTCATTTTTAGATTCTGCTTTGTAAATCTATAAATATGTAAAAGCACTGCACACTAGAATATAGGGCGCCTCTACTCAGAGTCAGGATACCACTGATAAGCCATGTCTTTTCATAAGTACAAGTTGAAGTTGGTGAGCTGAGTGGTAAAGTAAAGGAAGACAGTACACTTACAGTAAACTCATATCTCATTGTTAATCACTCATTGTCTCCTGTAGAGACCTTTTAGTCAAATTATTTTAGTAATAATCTATTTGTTGTTGGCTTATTTAGTGTATGCTCTTCTGTTGCATTTAATTTATCCAAAATGACATATCTGACATATTTGGGATCTCTTAAGGGTAACTAAATACTGGATATTTTCTAAGTCAACATAATAATTGTTTACACTACTAACATTCCATCCTGATATATAAAATACTATAGAACAATAATAGAATAAAATAGAATTTCATATCTCTTTTAAGAAAATTTCCCATATAATAATTTAACATATGGAGCTCAGCTGATATTGTTGGTTAAAGGTATGAGTGATAATCCAATAGATCTATTTTTATCTATTGGATTAGGAATGAATTTCATTCCATGTTTAATGGGAAATTCATATTTACTTGTATTTGATACTTTAAAATTAATGTTTTATAGAAGTACTTTTTTAAAGCCTGACCAGAATTTTACCCTACTTATATTTAAAGAAGAAAAAACATGAAATTACACTCCCAAGTTTACACACATAAAAATAACATCCAGTGTTATCAGAGAATATGGTATAACTACTATAATTAAAAAAAAAGAAGCAAAAAGTTTCTTCCAACAATAACTTGAAATGGATTTAGCAATCTTATCATTAAATACTAATGGCTTAAATAATGCAAATAAAATACCAAACTTACTAAAATATTTAAATCTAAATAAGGCACAATTAGTATTTCTCCAGGAAATGCATTTTAAGACTAATGATAGCTTTATTTAGAACCCGAAGGACTATGCAGTCTTAGCTCAAGCCTTCTATAGAACAAAGACAAAAGGAGTACCAATTCTCTGAAAGAAAAACATAATCACTCCAAAAGTTATTTATAAATATGAAGACAAAGAAGGTCTACTATCATTTGTTATAATAAAATTTAATAACAGAATATGGACCTTAGCTAATCTATATTAGTTCCCAGGAATTGGATCAGGAACAGTTTAAAAAAACCTAAATTTTATTTCCAACAATTATAAAGGAAATCTTATACTGGGAGGAGACTTTAATTGTACATTAGAAGCTTCTGAAACCACCAAGAAGTCTTTTCGGATAGCAACTATTTCAAAATCCTTAAAAAAATGGATTGATTCATTTCATTTAATTGACACTTTTAAAGTAAAAGATGATAAATCCTTATTATTTTCCCATAAAGACCATAGATTTGGAACACAAACCAGAATAGACAAATTATTTGTAGTTCAGGATTTACAAACAAAAATCCTCAACTTCTCAATAGTTCCATGCCCCTTCTCAGATCATGACTCTCTGATAATTAAGCTCCAAATACAGTTTAAACCTTTAATCCTCTCAACTAGAATTCCATCATATATCACGAAAATTAAAGAATTCAGACCCTGGATGTTGTCAGAACTACAATTATTTCTTGAAATTAATAATACAACATAAATCAGTAGAGTCATGGTTTGGGACTCATTAAAAGTGTATTTATTTGGTGAGACCCTTAGCTGGTACAAAAACAAAGTTAGAGAGTGGGAATCTGTATCATTAAACTTGCAAACCAGACTCCTGACAGCAAACTCTAAAAAAATCAGAATTGTCCAGAAGTCAAAAAAGAAATAGAGGAATTAAATAAAAAAATATAATGAAATTCTCACACACAAACCTTGTCTAGCCTTGGAAAAATTAAAAATAAACTCATTAGCCACCTCCCCAGATATCTACATAACTTATCTACAAGAATTAGAATACAATCCAAAGCAAATAACATTAGTAGTATATATCATTAAAAGAAAGGGGAAAAATATCAGATATAGGATACATCCTTGAAGCATTTTGGTTCCATTGTACGGAACACTTCAAAAAAGAAGATTCAGATACCAACCAAATAAACTTAGATACAAACCTTATCAATATAAAAAAAAATCCTGAAAACTTAACACTAGACCTTCAAAAACCTATATCCTACAAAGAAATTGTTGACAAGATAAAAGAAAGTAAATCTAACAAAGCTCCAGGGATAGATGGTATAATTACGGAAATTTACAAACTCTTCCCTTCAACAGTAATCTCCCTTTTTCATAAAACTTTGCTAGAAGTCCAGTCAGAAGCAAACATACCACCCTCATGGAAATATTCTCTCATAACACCAATTCTAAAAGATAATAAACCATCAGACCTTTGCACCTCATACAGACCTATATCATTACTGAATAATGATTACAAAATATTCATGTCAATACTAGCTAACAGAATGAAAATCCCACTTTCAAAAACAATTATTAATGATCAGACTGGATTTGTATATAACAGGCAGACACGTGATAATATTAAAAGGATACTTGCTCTTATAGATTATGTAAATAAAGAAGATAAAGAAACACTTGTAATCGTATTAGACATAGAAAAAGCCTTTAATTCCCTCAACTGGGAATATCTATTTAAAACCTTAGCATTATTTGAATTTCCTTCTCCCGTCATCTTATTACTAAAAAACATATATATTAATAACTTAGCCTACATTAAATTAGGTCCTTTCACCTCAGAATCTATCCACATAACAAAAGGTACTAAACAAGGATGCCCCCTTTCTCCTATTTTATTTGCTTTGGCTATAGAAATACTTGCAGAAATAATACACAATAATCCAAGAATATAAGGAATGGAAGTCTATGACCAGTACATATCTAAAATAATGCTTTTTGCTGATGATATTTTATTAACCCTATCAAATTCCAAAGAGTCATTAGGAGAGCTAGAAGAAGTAAAGGAGAAATTTTTGTAAGAGTTCAGGTCTACACTTTAATAGATCAAAATCAAATTTTCTATTTTTAAATAAGAAAAAAGATCTATAAGTTACAGATAAATCCATCATAGGAAAACAAAAACGTACGCTAAATTATTTAGGAATAGTGTTATGCAAAAAAATAAACGAAACAATATTAATAAATTATAAAAACATTATTGAAACTAAAAAATATATATAGAAAAGTGGAACAAAATTATATTAACTTTTGAAGATGGATTGCAATTAATAAAAGTGGTCTTATTGCCAAAAATACTATATGTAGCATTAGCAATACAGTTAATTCCTAAATTATGCATTCTTAAAGAAATAAACTCATGCTTAATAAAATTTTTATGGTATCCCAAAAAGAATAGGGTTGCTCTAACTCATCACATTAGACCCTGGAAACAAAGAGGATTGAACTTCCCTGAAATATAAACATATATAAAAGCATCTGTGCTTAAAACTACAATAGACTGGATAAACCCAAATTATTTTGCCAACTAGAAAGAATTAACAACTGTTATATTAACAAATGAATTCAGTCTGTTAAAAAAAATTTAATAGTAGAAAAATCAAACAAACCCTGGTACATACTATGCATAAGTATACAATATAATATAACAAAACCTTCTAAAACAACACTGATTAATCATTACATCAATTCCTTTAGGAAACTTATCAATGCAAACATAGATCTAAAACTTTGGTTTGATCTTATAACCCCATTTACCATCACTAAGAACTTTCCTCACAAAATATATAGGGAAACAATAACCTCCTGGGAAGAAAATGGGTTTTTATGCTAGTTTCAATGTGCAAATAAATTAAATGTTTTAGATATACATATGATAAAGACTGCTTACAATATTCCAACACAGGGCTGGTTAACCTTACAAAGCATTCTAATGTACACTGGAGATTTATGCAGATTAATTAATAATTCCTCATTTAATGATATTCTAAATCTAATAAATTTTCTGTATGAATTTATATATAATACTTGTGAAAAGAGAAATTCCATTTCAAATCTATATAAAGAGTTAATAGCATATAAAACAATTCCCAAACCATCATACTGGCAGTTCTTAACAAAAGGTCAGTCATTGCAGTTAACAGAAGAAATTAAAACTAACATCTTACTATCAGTTAATTACACCTCTAACACACAGTACTCGAAAATATTTAACTGAAAATACTTGCATAGAGCATTTTTAACACCAGATAGAATTAAAAAGATCAGCACTACTACAAATGTTTTTGTTGGGGGTGTGCAAAGTCAAATAAAGCAGACTGGATTCATATTTTTTATGAATGTAATAAAATTAAATCATATTGGAATGGAATCAATCATTTTTTACAAGCTTTATTTAATGACTCCTTTACCTTAACTAAAGTATTGATAATTCTAAATGTAAATGAAGGTCCCTACCTGAATAAGACAAATATGTATTTGTTATGGACAATACTTGCTGTATCTAAGAAATGTATAACCAGAAGGTAGAATTCAAATACACTCCCGACCTTGGAAGAATTGTACACTTTACTGAAGAAACTGCATTGATGGAAATAAAAATCAAAGAACTATGAATATATCCCAGGCCATTGGTAAATAATCCTTGGAAGAAAGTTATATCTTTGTTGGACACTCTGCAATAATCAATATTGTATTTGTGATAACTGATCTGTTAATTCTATATTTAATAACATACAGTGTATATAATTGAAAGTCAGGCTATTGTAAATATTGTATATAGTTGTTCAAAATAATATTACAAATATTATGTAAATGTTATTTTAATTGAAATAAAAAATATACTTGAGAAGAAAGAAATAATTGTATGCATAATGATCCATTCTTTTTTCTCCTCTGTATTTTACAGCTGCTCAGGAGACTGTGGTGAACAGGGAAGCCCATGCTGAATGTTTAGAAAGACTAAGAGAAGCAAGGGGTATGTATGCAGCACAAAATTATTATTATACTAAAAGTATTGCTCTTCTATACATCAGTAGAAAAGTAAGCATGCATATCTTAACAGTAAAATCAAACATGCATACTTCATTTTGTACCTCAAAGTAATTACATGATATGAGTCAGTTGTAATAGTGTATTTAGACTTTGTGGGTTCAGATCCCTCAGGTAACAAATATATCTTAAAATAAAAAAAAAATAAAGATTAAAAATGTTTGCCTAAATTTCATGTTCTTAACTTAACCTGTATTATTTGAAAAAGCATGTGTGCAATATATGCATATTGCAAGGACTCCTTGGAAGAATTATCAGTCCTAGTTTGAGTTTTTAAAAAGTATAATTAATGTAAAAATATAATTATATTCATAATGTACTAATTTATTATATGTGATGTATGATGATTCTAATTATCTTTTTCTTTTTTTGTCTCTTGACAACTGACAAAATTTCTAGCACAGGGAGGTAGGACACCCAGTATGGCTCAGCCTGCCACCCCTCCATCAGCTGCTGCACTGACACCCAGCACATCTGGGAAGCAACCTGACAGTCCTGCCTCTGCAGCCCCTATGCTACCTACACCCTCAGAATCAAGTAACATTACTCTGGCTGCTGGTACAGTGGAAACCTCCAGGAGTATTGGTGGAGATGGTGATTTTTGTTGCCCGTCATGAGATGCCAGGCATAGTGCATAAGGTCACAAAAAGTATCATTGATGCATGCCTCAGTCAAATGGAGAAGATGGTCACTGGAGTGCTGAAGGAAAAACATCAAGCACTTCAACAGCAAGCTGAGGAAGGGGACAGTGATAGTTCTGAGGTTGAGGACTAGATTCTCAATGTCCCCATGCTTGACAGGCATAGGTCTTCCATGCCCACTCCCTATCCCCAATAATGGTGTCCCCCAACTGTTTGTCTCCTTCCCCGTCCCTGTCCCTGTCTTGTTTGTCCTGAGTGTCTGCATCCACTTCATCACCTACCCAACGTATGTAACATTAACATACCTACATCCCTTACCCAACTTTACTGTCTTACTGAAATAAAATCAAAACAAATGTGCACATGTCCCACAAAAAAAATCCTCCCATTCATAGCTCTCCATTTCACAAATGTGTCTTATCAACAAACATGATTCAGTCCAATTAGATATAACAACATTATTGCACTGTTGTCACTCATCTTAGTTGAGGTGACTGTCCATATTCGGCTAATATCCTGTACATGTTCATTTTAAACTGTTGAAAAAATGGTTCTTTCTTAGTTCCCTCCTGCAGATTCCTATATTGCTTCCCTTTTGTTCTTCCCCCTGCTTGCTCCCCATTTCATCATTTTCCTATCTACCACATTTTCACGCATTTAATCTAGTCAAAAATAGAATTACAAACCCCACACATAAATAATAAATCCCTAATAAAGACACTCAATTTATGTCCTCTGCATTTGTGTGGTTTGGCATTGCACACCAATGGCAAGCAACTGTAAATGGCTCTTCATGTCCTATAGCACAGTGTAGCTACCTGCCCACAAAACTGCTTAAACTCACTGCACTAAAGAAACACACAGTTAAAGTAGAGTAATGGCACTAATGTTAAATATTTCCTATCATATTTATTTAGACTGATGAATGTGCAAAAATGCCAATCAATGTGTACTGTTGATATAATTCAATCGAGTTTGTTTACTGCCCAGTTGCTCTTCATCCTATAATAATGCATGTAAAACCACAGCCAAGGGGAAGGCACTTGTTATTGACTGAACACATATTAACTCAGACTCATGTATGCCCTGTACCTATGCACTTGAAAATGGATGTGTCAGTACTAGTTCCCAAATGTCAACTACATTACAGAAATAAATAGCCCAACTGCATTGTAACATCATCTAAATGTTTATATTGACACTTGATATTCAGATTGTCTATATATGTATTAATGTGGACGTTAATTCCTCACAAATGTGAACATACATGCATACACAATTGCATGCATGCTGATCACAAACCGTGTGTCTGTCTGCATGTGGCAATAAGTTTATAATGTACACAATATATTGAGAAACAGCAGCATATACCTCAGTTTTGCTACATTCATTCTTGAAAGCTTTTTGGCTCTAGCTTGAGAAGCTGTCTTTTAAAGTATACCTGTGCATTGGAAACACAACAGAAAATGCAAAATCCACACTTTGTGCACCACAACCAAAGCCCCTAAGGCAAAACAGCATGCCCAACACACTACTCATAGGTGACTCAGTAGTGAGGCACACTGTCCCATGTACTAGGTTGAATAAGGAGAGAGTAACAGTCAGCTGCTCATCAGGTGCCAGGATCTGACACATAATGCATGCACTCAGATCGCTCAACAACAGGTACAGATATGACTGTCTTTGTACATGTGAGTGTGAATGATCTGAGACGTACCTCCCTGGACTACATGAAAAGAAACATGGAGGAGCTCTCGGAGTTTGTAGCCCAGATGGGTATGACCCTAGCCCTGAGCAGCATCCTACCATCACCCAGAATTATACCACAGTACAAGCAGAAAATGATTGATTTCAGCAATTGGCTAAGTTTCTGGTGTCATTATAAGGGGATCCAGTATCTGTCTGCCTGGGATGACATGATTGACAGACCTGAATGCTTTGCCAGAGGTGGCCTGCATCTGTCACCCCTGGGCTTACGTATACTGGCCAAGGCTCTTGCCACCTCTATAGTGCCTTTTTTAGGTGGTGTTCCGAAAACCAAATTACCACTGTAACAGCTACAAACAAATGCAATCTGAGGGTCATGTTGCTCAATGCTAGAAGTCTAAATCTCAAAATGCACTTGCTCGAGGTACTCCTTAAAATAGAGAACATCAACATTTCTGCTGTAACAGAGACCTGGTTCAAGGCAGCAGAAAGCACCCCTGCACTACCAGGCTATAACTCATTCAACACCTTTTGGCCCCAGAACTTAGACCAAAGCTCCAAAGGCAGTGGTGTCTCCATATTCATAAAGGATGTGCAGACCTCCAGACTGGTAGCCCAACATAACACATCAGAGATACTTCAGGTGCAGCTAACATTGGGTAAGACAGCGGTTCAGGTTATAGCCTGCTATAGGTCCCCAACCATGTCCCAAGACTCACACTCCATGTTCCTAAGCACCCTGGAGAATATTAGGGTGCAACCTAACACCCTCTTACTAGGTGACTTCAACTACCCCTCCATTAACTGGGTAAACTACTCATGTACCAATACACTTGCCCAACATTTCCTGGAGTTCATTAATTCCAATGCCCTGGACCAACTTGTTCTTACCTCCACTAGAGGTAGCAACATCCTTGACCTGGTCATTACTTACATAGGTGACCATTGCTCTACACCAACAGTCAGCTCCTGCCTGATTAGATCTGACCACAAACTAATCACCTTGGAAATCCACATCCCTCCCACCCCCCCCCCCCCCAGCAGAGGTAACTACCATGAAAAACTTCTCCAAAGTTAACTTTGGGATCCTAAAAACAGAGGTTGCTAACTTCATGGCACCCATGCAAATGGAAAATAGTTGCATGACTGCAGAATCATACACCAATACATTGTATATACACATACACAAATGCATGGATCTTGCCATACCCAATAGAACCAAGACTCTCTTCTCCAAAAAAAGGAAGTCAATATGATGGTCGCCTGCCTTAAACAAACTCTACAATAGAAGGAGGAAACTGATGAAGAATAAGGTAAAGTCCCAAGACTGGAAAAGCTCCCTTATCTGCCTCAACAAAAAATTGAAATCCCTCATCAAATCCTCTAAAGCTAGGTATGAATACAGAATTGCAGCAGATAGTATAGTGCCTTCTATAGTTATGTAAAGAATCTCCACGGCAATACCCAGATTTGCTCTGAGCTACTGCACAATGGTACCTCCTATACCGAACCAACAGATATTGCCAGTATACTGGCTGACAGATTCAGTACCAACTTTACCCCCCTCTCCCCCCAAAGGACCAATCACAATACCAATAGATTGCCAAGCACCCAGTATTACTGCTGCAGAGGTTAAAACAGCACTGTCCAAGGCCAAGAATACAACTTCTATGGGACCATGACAATATCCCTGGTTGTGTTCTACATGAACTACAGAGTGAACTGGCACCTCACTGGTGTGCTCTGCTCAGTCACAGCATCACATCAGGCTTTGTCCCTGCCAAATGGCGCACTGCAACAGTTATCCTTCTCCACAAAAGAGGAGTGACTACAGACCCTGGGAACTATCGCCCCATTAGCCCAATGAGTCTGATATGCAAAGCTATGGAATGCATCATCATGGACCAAGAAGAATATAGGGTATCTCCAAACTCTGGATCCCACACAGTTTGGTTTTGTGAAGGGTAGATCATGCCTGCTCAACTTGGTTGACTTCTTTTAGTCAGTCACCAGAGCTGTGGATGAAGGCAAGGTGGTTCATACTCCCTACTTTGATCTGGCCAAGGCTTTTGATATCATTCCCCACTCAGGAATCATAGAAAAACTCACTAAGCTTGGCATCAACCCCTATATCACTAGGTGGGTTGCAAACTGGTTCACTGATAGAACTCACAGTGTGAAAGTAGATGGCTCCAAGTCAGACTGCCTATTAGTCATGAGTGGCATCCCACAGGGTTATGTCCTGGGTCCTCTCCTGTTTGGTATCTACTTCTCTGAGGTCCAGACCAACATGAAGGGACTCTGGCTGACAAAGTTCGCAGACGATTGCAAGTTGGGAGCTATTATTAACTTCCCCAAGTGATGTTGACATCCTACAGAATGGCCCCACTGTGACCAACGACTGGTGTCAGAATCATGGCCTTATGCTCAATGCCAAAAAATGTGTCATCACCCCCTTGGGAAAAACCTGGCTCCCATGAATTACCACATTGATGGCAGTTCACTGAACACAGAAGATGTTATAAGAGATGTGGGAACACAGGATGACAGCAACCTCTCTTTTGATCACCACATTGCCACCGTGGTCAGAAAGTCCTTCTATGTGGCTCATCTCATTACTAAGGGTTTTGCATCGAGGAAGAAAAAGGTCATTGTCTCCCTCTACTCTTCCCTTATTAGGCCAATCATCGAGTACAATGCCCCATTTGGCATGCACCTCATTAGAAACCTGCAACAACTGGAGAGGCCACAAAAGTACCTCACAAAGAGGATCTTAGGCCTTAAACATTTTACCTATATGGACAGACTCAAAAAACTCCAACTCTGTCTCATATCACCTACTTAGAGGTGATCTCTGCTTGACTTACAAAGCCATGTCTGACACAGCTTTGTTAGAAATGCTACATCTAAAGAAATCTAAATCCCTCCATGCCATACACTCCAGAGACCTCAACCTCATTACCACAATTAACAGAACTGCTCATGCTATGAAACAGACTTCCCATACATGTCAAGCAGAGCACCTCACTGACTCTCTCCAAGAGAAATCTTGATGAGTGGATGGGAAACAGAAAATTCACCCCGGGATAACACCAGTGGCTCTACTCAACAGAAACATTGGGAACTAAAGTCGGGTGGCACTATGCCTGGGTAATCCTATGGCTAGGCTTGTAAAAGCCCCAGGGCCATTAGCCTAGTACACACCTATGAACCTATGAACTCTCATAACAGGATATGTTACCCACATCATATAATAATGATGGCATCAACTATTAAGACTAGTATAATAAGTGTTGCTTATCTCTCTCTAGCATAGATGATGAACAGGCTGGGTAGCTTATTTAGATGCTTTATTACATAAAAACACATCAGGATGGATAGCAGCATTATAAAACATAAACAAACTGATTAACAGACAGACCTTACAAATATACATGCTTACATTCCAACAGCTTACTATAAAATGGCAGTCAGACCCACACATGCTCAGTATTTATGCACTTGTGCAAGCCCTTGGATAGCTTCTTAAAGGTACATATACACACATTGATCTACATCATCCCTCTTAAAAAGATTGTCCTTGACTAAAAATAACATTGGAATTAGACATGCATTACTATAGACATTAGAAACAAACACAATGTTCATGTCCAAGTTGCCATTTATCTATAACATGGTCTGGAGATGCGACCAGATCTGGTAACATAATCTGCACTGGGTTTAGCAAGAGTGACAGTCTTCGGTGAACAACATGTATCAGGAATTCCTGGATTCATCATAGGAATGGAAATATTCTCTGGAACTTCCCCTGGACGTGGAATATTTGATAACTCACTCTGAGATAAAGAGTCTTTCTCACAGGCTATGTGATGTGGTATAGGCTCAGACACTGGCATCAAATGTTTCCAGTTCAGCCTAAACTCTGCTCCTTGTGATTCCACAATGTATGATCTTGGCTCTGGGCAAATATTCTTCATGATTCCAAGCCGATCATAACCTTTGGACATTTTCAGCCTTACCACTTCTCTTTCTCGTAACAAACTGAGTGGTTTGCTGGTCTTATCATAGTAGGACTTCTGGCTTAAAAGCTTCATCAACAGATTGGTTTTCACTAACCTGTTGTTCTTGACACGTGAAACCAACAATTCACTACTGACTGGTAATGTTGTTCTGATTTGTCTCGACAGAAGTCTCTGGGCAGGTGAACCAAGATGTTTATCTCAAGGAATATTTCTGAGATTAAAGAGATTCAGGAAAACATCAGTATTATCTTGTTTTGACATCTCTAGTAACTGTTTTGCACTTTGAACTGCATGTTCTGCCAAACCATTTGACTTTGGATACTCTGGGCTACTCGTAACCTGAGTAAAGTCCCACTCTTCGGCAAATCTTTTGAACTGTTGGCTTGTAAACTGCGTGCCATTGTCAGAAATAACTTTGTATGGACTACCATGGACAGCAAAATGATGCTTCATCTTTGCAATGACAGTATTGGATACTAGATTGGGAAGTAGATCAATCTCAATGCAATTGGAGTAAGAGTCTACCAACACCAAATAATGTTGACCATTCCATTTGAAAATGTCAGTGGCTACTGTCAACCAAGGTAGTTCAGGAATCTGGTTTAGCTGAAGTGGTTCTTTCTGTTGATGTGGCTTTGTACTATTACACACAGAACAAGATGAAAGTACTCTCTCAACATCTTGTGAAATATAAAGTCTCGTGGTGTTGAGTGGTGTTTCTGGGTGATCTGGAAAAAATATCAGCAAGATAAAGAAGTTTGCCTTTCTTGTAGACAAGATTGAAATTATACTTTTGCAATCTCAACATCATATGTTGCAAACTGGCTGGAGTTGTATGCGTAGGCTTTCTCAAGATAGTGCCTAGAGGTTGGTGGTCTGTTTTGATCTGGATAGGTCTCTCATAAACATAATCATGGAACTTTGAACATGCAAACATAATGCCAAAAGATCTTTCTCGATCTGAGCATACTGCATTTCAGTTTGGGTAAGAGTTGTCAATGCATAGGCAACAGGTTGATCTTCTTGTAGAATGACTGCACCTAGACCAAATCTCAAAGCATCACATGAAAGAGTGACTGGCTTGTGAACAACATAGTATCTGAGAGGTGGTGGACTGGCAGTTCTCTGTTTCAGGACATCAAATGCTCTGTGCTGCTGTGCTAACCAAGATAAGGATACATCTTTATGTGTCAGCTCTCTGAGTAGTGGTGAAAGTTGGCTCAGGTCTGGAATGAACTTGCCTAGATAGTTAACCATGCCAAGAAAACATTGTACGGCTTGAACATTGTCTGGAGCTGGAATCTCAAGAATGGCTGTTTGTTTCGAAGTGTCTGATCATAGGCCTGAACTGGTGAATAAATGACCAACATAAGTAACTTCTTGTAGCCTGAATTTGCATTTCAGTCACTTGAGCTTAAGGTTCACTTGATGTGCTCTTTCTAGAACTTTTCTGAGGTTTCTGTCATGCTCAGCTTCACCATTACCTCCTACTAGTATGTTGTCTACTATAATAGCACAAGGACACCCAGAAAAAAAATGCTTCATTGCACATTGAAAGACTTCACTTGCAGATTTTATCCCAAATGACATTCTCAAAAATCTGTACCTTCTGAATGGAGTACTGAATGTAGTGAGTAGGGATGATTTCTTGTCAAGCTGAATTTGCCAAAATGAACTTTTTGCATCTAAGACAGAAAAAGTAATGGCATTTGGCATTGGATTACAACTTCTTCAACTGTACACATGGGATGATGTCTTTTTAGTGCTTTGTTCAAATCTAGTGGATCAATGCATATTCTGATGTTATCTAAGTTTATCTTATGAGCTACCACTATGACCGATACCCACTCCCTTGGTTCATCCACTGGACAAATCATGCCTTATCACATCATTTTACCTAGCTCAGCTTGAACTCTGTCTTGCATAGCTATTGGAACTTTCCAGGCTGGCCTGATAACTGGACTGACATCTGGCTCTAACTTCATGGAGTACACAATTGGAAGCTTCCCTAATTTGTCTTTGAGAAGATCAGCATAGGTAGAGAAAATATGCTGTGTGAAATTAGAGTAGTGGGCTTTCAAGCTAACATGATGGACTTCCTTATTAAATGAAAGCTGTCCCATTTTCAAACTGTCTCTGAGCCCTAATAATGACTGAACATGCCTCCTGACCACATAAAATAAGTTGTAATTTCTCCCAGCAGAATAACATGAACGTACTACTGAGCCTTCCATCTGAATTTCTTCATTAGTGTAAGCAACAAGCTTCGCACACTTTGCCAAATTAAGCCATTCACCATGACATACTCTAGCAAATGTTTCTGCTGACATAACATTGCACTTGGAACCTGTGTCAAATTTGAGTTCTGTGACTTTTCCATTTATCTGAACAGTACAACATACTTCATTTTTTGCCCTTAAATCTACTGCATTGACTGTTTCATGAGCACTGACACACCATCAACATAAAGGGTAGGGTTCCAGCTTTGCAACTGATCAACTCGTTTCAGTGAATGTTTCCTTTTAATAAAAGAATGTGTGCCTTTTGATTTACAATGCCTTTTGAAATGATTCCACTTATTGCATTTGTGACATTGCTGACCAAAAGCTAAACATTACTCACTTATAGATTCATGATTTCCACCACAATTACAACAGTTGGCAATGAAATGCTTTGAGTTTGGTGACTCACTCTTATGCTTCAATGAGACTGTGCAAACTCTGGAACTTGCTGGAAAGCTCTGGGGTTTACCACTGAGTGCCGCAGGGGCTACAGTTGCTGGCATGTGCTTGGGCCTGTTTCTTTTAACCACATGCTGCATACTATCAACATAAGCTCTAGAAGTTACTGAAAGCATGTGTCTGTTATTTGTAAGCATATTTGTGTGCTTTTCTGTGAGCTCATATATCTGGCAAATCTCAATGGACTTATTCAAAGTTAAATCACTGTCATAAAGCAAAAATCTTCCTCATAGCATCATATTTCATGCCACATACAAGTCTGTCTTTTATCAACTCATCCCTTAAATCACCAATTCTGCGCATTTTAGCCTCATTCCTGAAGTCAGTTATATATGCTGCAAAAGTTTCACCAGGCTTTTGATTCCTTGTATAAAATACGTGCCTTTCCATTATAACGTTTGTCTGGGGTTACACATTTCTCTAAATTTACATTTTAAGCACTCAGGGTCTTCCCTAGACTCAGCCTGTACAACAATATGACAGTTTCCCCTCTCTCCCGGAAAGATAGCAGGTGCATACACAAATGAACACACCCTTTCTATGGCTTCTGACCCATCTAAATTAAGCAGAATAAATGCCTTTGTATCTTTATCAGAAAATGCAGCCTGTATGAAAAGATCGTATTCTTGCTCAAACACTCTCCAGTCCTCTGCAATATTATGGTCAAACACAAGTGCACTGGGTTTTTGAAATCCTTCTGCCATGCCAATAAACTATACACAAACACACTGAAAATATGGCCCTTGTATTTATGTATGAACAAAATGTGTTGTGAGAACTTGTAATAACATTCAAATGCACAATAAACTGTTCAAAATGCTTTACTTTGTGAAATATGCTCTGAAATGGCTGTATCTTATGAAATAACTTTACTGTAATACTGCACAAACATGCAAACACTTCACACACTTCTGATAACTTGACATCTTTAATTAATAAAACATATATGCTTAGCAAAAAATGCAGTCATTTCCCCTTATTTTATTTGTTTTATGCAATTCGGACTTTATTTCAAACATTGTCCGTAGTAATTTGAATATTTTTATCAATATTTGACATTTTGGTGTAGTTAAATATTATTTACAGCATTCTGTGTGCTTCATTTCATATTTTGTGAATAGGAAATGATTTGAGAAAGTTTTAACATCTGAAATCTGTTTCTGACCTGTTTTGCAAATTATACGTGCAGTAGGGATGATCCACTCCTAAATATTCCTCCATTACCAACCAGGTTCCTCTTGGACTCAAATGGAAGAAACTGGAACTCTTTTGCCAAGTCTTTTCAGCCACGCTTCTTCTAACACCACGTCTTTTCAGATATGTCACTTCTGGTACCATGTCACTCTTCTCTCTCTAACATAGATGCAAATAGGTGGGGTAGTTCGTTTAAATGCTTTATTGAATAAAAACACACCAGGATGGATAGCAGCATTGTAAAATATAAACAAACTGATTAACAGGCAGACCTTACAGACATACATGCTTACATCTCAACAGCTTACTACAAAATGGCAGTCGGGCTCACATGTGCTAAGTATTTATACACGTGTGCAATCCCTTGGATAGCTTCTTAAAGGTACATACATTGATCTACAATAAAGCAAAAGCATACTTCAGGGATTGTGCAATTATTAATTACTGTGTGATGCAGATGGGAACAAAATACTTACATACGGGTTAATTAACCACAACAGCTACATTATGTGTGTATCTCTATGTATGTGTAAGTGTGTGTGTGCATAGTCAGAAGGAGATGAGTCTGTATCCTACTTTCATCATTCCAGTCTCATGCAGAACAAATATTTTTGCACTTGTGCCTGCCTATGCAGCCATTTCATATAGGTCTCCCAAAAACTTCTCCCAATCATACAATGATGATGCCATTCACTATAAATTGTCCAGGAGCAATGTAAAAATCAGACTTCTGCCATTATGTACTGAGTTCTACAACTTGTTTAACTACTCAGTTAGGGGTTCTAATCTCACTGCAGTCAACTGGTATGGGTGGTTGTGTGTGTGTGTGGTTACATGTGTGTAGCCAGAAGTGTATGAGTTTGTATCCTACTGTCAGCAATCAAGGCACATGCAGAACAAATATTTTGACAGTTGTACATGTCTGTACAGCCCTTTCATACAGGCCACACAACATCTTCTCCCAAGCATACAGTGATGATGCCATTCAGTATAAATTGTCTGGTGGCAATCCAGAAGTCAGACTTGTGCTATGGTGCTTGAGTTAAGTGCTGAGTTCTCTAGTTTGTGTAACTAGAGATGTAGGGGCTCTAATCTCACTGTAGATGACTGGTGTGTGTGTGTGTGTGTGTGTGTGTGTGTGTGTGTGTGTGTGTGTGTGTGTGTGTGTGTGTGTGTAGTTAGAAGAGCATAAGTCTGTCAGTGATCTAGTCCTATGCAGAACAATTATTTTGACAGTTGCACATGCCTACATAGTCATTTCATGCAGGCCTCCCAACATCTTCTCAAGAAACATACACTCTTGATGTCATCAGCTATAAAGTGCTGTCTGACACTACAGTAGCCAGATTTTTGCTGTGGCACTTGCATTAAGTACTGTGTTCTGCAGATAGGTATGGATTCTAGTCTGACTGCGGTCAGATTGTGTGTGTGTGTGTGTGTGTGTGTGTGTGTGTGTGTGTGTGTGTGTGTTTGCATTCAGTTAATTTACATTTGAAAGACCATTTTAGAACAGCATGTGAGACACTCCTACTACCATCTTCTTCTGACCAGACAATGTCATCAGCTATAAAGTGTTGTCTTACACTATAATAGCCAGGCTTGTGTTGTGGTGCTTGCATTAAGTACTGTGTTCTGTAGGTAATTAAGGAGGGGTTCTAGTTTCACTGTTGTCTATTAGTGTGGGTATGTGTTCATTCAAAAATCAGTATGGTTACAATTTTAGAATGGCATATGAGTCTACAGCTATGCCAGACACTCCGACGAACAACTTCTTGTAACATACACTGATGATGTCATCTTGTATACTGTGCACTCTGACATTATTCAAGTCAAGCTTGTGCTGTGGCAGTAATGTTAAGTACTGTATTGTCCAGCTTCTGTAACTAGATATTTATGGGTTTTAATATGACAGCAGGTAACTTGAGGTTGTATACCTTCAAATAATATTTTCACACTGAGATGTGATTCCACATCCATGTCAGACGCTCTACCCAACATGTTCTTCTCAGCATGCAATGATACTAACATACTCCATAAAGTGCAATCTAACGGTGTTAAAGTCACACATATGTGGTGGTGCTACTGTTACATTGTATGGAATTCAGCTGACATACCTATGTTGTTATAATGTTCAAATTAGACCCAGTCTACTGCTTTGTGTGTGCGGATGCTGGCACTTTACTGTTATTGTATGATCATTTGAATCACTTTTCATTTCACTACCACTTAGGAGAACATTTGACATAACTCTATGCATCCAATACCCCTTTTTCTCTCTGGACAAATGGCATCCTTCCTGCAGAGAAGTGGAAGATGTCCTCATGCCAAAGATACATTTACACATAATGAAACAGAGTCCAACCATGAACCTTTGCAAGCCATTTCCAGACCACTGGAGGTATAAGTGCTAATTCTGTCATAGGGTGGTGCACATGTTACATTTGGAGAGAGGCAGTATGTAATGCAATCAAATAAATATATATGCACATAGTTTTAGTATCTTCCAGCATAATTATAGGAAGTTTGGTTTAAATGGTATAATAATGTCTAGGATTTTATGTGATGTTGGCAATTAGCTTAATGATCTATGACCCTATGAACATTTCACATGTCAATGTTGCTGTCATCGACATGTGCTATGTTGAGGTGTGTATGTATGGTAGGCCTGCAAGAGGGTATTACAAGCTCTGATGTGAAGTAATGTTTTGATGGCTGCTGCTGCCATTTCATTACATGTCCCTTCCATAACAGCTGTAGTAATATGCCTCTTGAGAACTGTTGACATGGGATGGTACTATGTATATTGTTGGCATAGTAAAGCATGTGATTTTGTAGAGGATCAGATCAACACTCTATGTATTTCTCTTTCAACCATCACAGTGACACTTGCAGTATGGCACAGGTGTATATGTGTATATCTACCATCATTAAATGATCTGTGACATACATCAATATAAATTCATACCGATTACTTGGGCTCATTAGTCTTATTTCATCCACATATTGTAATGCTATGATATACACAAACATATCACATTTTGATTTAATTGCAACCATGTGGAATTCATTGTATGTTCAACTTTGTTGCTGTTCCCAAGGATTATTGAGGTGGTCACCAGCAACATTGTGTGACTATCAGCATTTGCAGAAGTAAATGTTCTGCATGAGCCACAGCACACATATTTAGAATGTGTCCTTATATGTTATCAGACCACTTCAACACAGCTTTCCAATGAAAAACATATAGGCATATGTTGTGCAATCGATGTAGTTACATGACATTGGTAGAGTTGTATGACTGTGTGAACAGTACCATTCTGTGGCAGTGATGCATAACCAATGATGTATATGGAGGTGTTGTCACAAATCATCTATTTAGATAAGTGTGAAATGTTAAGAGGATTGCACAACTAAGTGTAGATCCATTTGTGGATGTCAACAGTCATACTCAACTAGAGAAAATAGGCAATCTGCTAGCTGACAGTTTGTCTCACACATCAGCCGCTATCACCACTGACCATCAACCAATGTATGCATGCAAACATTACTCATTTTATCTTCTCATGAGTGCAGCTCATCTGTGCACTCTCTAAGGATAAAAACACAGGATCAATGCTCCCTGACAACATCCCAGTTTGCCTATAACATGACTTGCAACCTAACCTAGCAAAGTTGGATCCCTACTTAAACACAGCCAACAGACAGCCTATGTTCTTGCAGAAGGGTGTAGACCAACAGTCATCTGTCTGAACAAACGGGGACCATCACCTGATGCAGGGACTTATAGATCCATAATCCTGAGTCTCTTTATTTTGAGGCAAACCAATGACTCATCATGGACCTTATCAAAAAGGACACAGGCAATCTCCCAACTGTGTACCAAAGCCATGTTTGATTTGTTAAGGCTACATCATATCTGTTAAATTTTTTTGATGTCTTCAAGAAGATCAACAAGGGCATGCATGAGGAAAAGAGTGTCATTCTGCATAACTTAATCTGGCCAAGGCATTTGATGCAAATCTACACTCAAGTGTTACTGAGAAACTGTCTCAAGTGGGCATAAACACCTACATCAACAAGTGGTTAAACAAATAGATCACACACAGGACACATGATGTTGAAGTGTGTAAAGTCACCTCTAGGTACAGTACAGTGATCAGGTCTATAAAACATAGTTCTGTACTAGGCCCTTTCCTTTTCAGTATTTAAGTCTCACAGGTCAAGACAAACCTAGACCACATTTGTCTAACCAGCTTTGTGGATGACTGTAAATTGTGGACAGTCACTGAGTCCAAGAATGCTATTGATATACTGCAGAAAGTATTAACACAAAAAAATGATTGTTGCTAGAACCATGGAGACACACTATAAAAACAAAAAGCATGATTCTTTCCTTTTGAAAGCAAATACACAAGCTAATTATAATACAGCCATCACACCTCTATGAGCAGACTAAGTTTTATGTGACCTGGGTAGTGAAGTAGAGAGTAAAAGGAACTTCCCTCAGCATATGACAACAATGGTGACAAATCCCTTGCATGTAGCACATGCCCTGAGTATGGGCAGGCCATCCACATCAAAGGGCATTATAGTCCAATTGTTCTTAGCCCTCATCAAAGCAATAATTGAGTACATTGCACCCTTTTGTATGTACTTCAACAATCATCTTCCAGGAGTGATTTACTCAAATGTATCATATTTGCCACACTGTGTTTCCACACATCTTTTTGCTCATATATAACTATTCTTTTAGATGCATGACCATTAGGAGTTGACAGTGCAGACTTCTATTCAAGGTGTTATACAAGATGCATGTCTGATGCACCCAGTAAATTCACAGCTCACTGACAACATTGATGGCATGGGTTGCATTCATGTAAATGTGGATCGTGGCATATATGTGTCATGCAAACCTCTCAGCTAGCCAGGATTGCTCCACATGTGTCACACTGCTCTCCTTAAAAGCTCTCAAAGTAGTCATTTTTAGGGAAGGTGTGCTTGATTTCCCTTAGAGATTACTGACAAATCATTACCCCCTTTTGAATATACCGTCCTTGCTAAATGTACTCTCCAGTGATCAAGTCAGGTTGATTATATCACAAGCAATCATCTTCACTGATATGTGGCCTTGTCTGAGAGTCACATAATATACAATTAAGTGTGTGATGATATGAATATACCCACACAGGAGGTATAATCAGCAGTACATACTGTATTATGTACATATGTGATTAATGTTCGTGCTGTAACTGTGTTGTCTTTGGGGGTGTACGCACATTGACACGCCCTTATCTGGTGTACATTAACATGTTTCACTTGTCCTCTTACCCATTCTTCATTCCTATCATTCTTGTCTTTGACCCTTATTAATACACACACTTCCCCATACAACTGTCTTTATAATGCAGGCTATGTACCCTTGATGATCATCACCAAACATTTATTTCAGCATGGCAAAAACATGTTTGTACTGTACATTGCACTGAGTATACTTTCCTATTATGTGTTATACATTCATTGCCTAAAATTAAACCCTGGTAGTCATTGTGGCTGTCCATGCAATCCCATAGAATTAGCTTGCCCATAGGTAAACATGTCTGCATGTCTGAATGTGTTCATGCTGCTTTACTCTGTTTCCTGGCCAGCAACATTGATGCTAGCCAAGAAGCCCCATTTGTATCTGCGTAAGTATGATGCACATCATGCATATGCAATTAGCACTGCTGCTCATCGTGCAAACACGTAGCCTACACAGAGTTTATTGAATCCCCGGCAGTGTATGTATGTATGTATATATATATGTATTTATTTATTTATTTTATTTTATTTTACATTTGTCTACCGAGATAGTCCGACTGGATATATGTCCATTTTCAGCGGAGGCCCGGGGAGAAAAGCTCCAGGTTATAAGATAATAACAGATACAGACTAAAAAAAAACAATTTACAGAATTTTAAAATTTACAGTATTTTAAAATCTCAAAATCAGGATAAATACCTTTAGGAATGTAGTACACAATTAGCTTAGGTAACCAGCAGATTAACACATATAGAGATTTTACCAGTTAGAACTCTTGAAAAGTAACAGTTTTGCACAGGTTCACAAACATTGTAGTAATATCTTGTACAATTAGAGACTGGGTGAGGTTTAACTAGGCAGATTTTACTAGAATAAACTAGGTAGATTTAACTAGGTTTTACCAGTTTCAGCTCTTGAAAAGTAACATTTTCATGCAGAATTACTCAGCAAAGTAAGATCTTGTACCAATAGAAACTGGGTGCCCGATTTAACTAGGCAAGGTATATTTATCACTGGGTAGTGTTAGCCAGGTTTTGAACATGGACATTGCCAGTGTCTTTGATAGTATAGTTTAAGACTTTTTTTAAACTGGGTTAGAGAGAGTTCAAGAGTGAGTTCAGCAGTTAGAGTTCCAAATCTTGCCTACAGAGTTAGCAAATAGAGAGTCCCCAGCTACATTATTGCTTTTGGAGGTTTGGACCAGTAGTTTATTGGCAGAGTGGAGAGACCTTAGGTTACTGTAGGGGTTAATAATTTTATTTAGTGCAGATGTCTTATAAGGGTGATTAAGACCTTTGTGGGTGATAACTAGTTGGTTGTATTGCAGTAGACTAGTCTATTCCAGCCACCGTAGTTGAGTTAAGTTAAGGCAGTGGTGGGTCCTATAGCCGCACCAGTAGCAAATCTTGCAACGTGGTTATAGCAGCTAGTGAGTTTGCTAAGAATGGTTTTATTCAAGTTGGTGAATAGGGGGGAGGCATAGAGAAGGGTGGACAGTAAGTGGGAGTGAGCTACAGAGATTCTGGTGCGTGGAGTTAGGAAAGGTTTGATCCTATAGCGGGAGCATAGTTTTTTGTTAACAATTTTGATAGTTTGATTACAGGGTGTCATATTTTAGGGTATTGTCAAATGTGAATTTTAGGAGTTTGGTGTGCACATCTGGGGAGATCAGTGTGCAGTTGTTGGATTGTATAGTAAAGAATGGAGTGGAGGACTTACAAGTGGGGGAAAAATAAGCAGCTTAGTTTTGTTAGGGTTTAAAATTAGCTGATGGTTTGCAAACCATTTTTCAACAATGTTAAAAGTGTTTTGAGTTATTGTCATAAGATCGGCCATGGAGGAAACTGCACAGATTAGAGTTGAGTCATCTGCATATTGGATGCAGGTAGCATTGGGAGTGACTGTGGGTAGATCATTGATGAACACAGAGAAGAGAAGGGGACCTTGTATGGAACCTTGGGGAACACCTAGTGTAATGGGAAGATGGGCAGATAGTGTGTTCTGCCATAGTACAGCTTGTTGTCTGTGGATAGGTAGGATTGGAACCATTTAATTGCACAATTATTTAGTGAGAATGCTCTTAGTGTGTGGATGAATAGTTGATGGCTGACCATATCAAATGCCTTAGAGAGATCTAAGAAGAGTGATGAGGTTAGCTTGTTAGCATTACGGTTGTGGTTGATGGAGCTAAAGAAGGATAGGAGGGCTGAGGTGGTGCTGTAATTTGGCCTAAAGCTGTGCTGAGAGTTAGCTAATAGGTTATTCTAAGTAAGATAGAGCATAAGTTGCTTATGAACACATGTTTCTATTGTGGCCAGTGGTGACAGTATGGCTATTGGTCTATAGTTAGATAATGTTAGAGTGTTACCTCCCAGGGGAATAATGTGGGAAATTTTCCAAACTGAGGAGATGATGGTTTCTACCAAGGTATGGTTTATAATAATGGAAACTGGATATGCAATGGCGTTGACTGCTTTTTTAGATATTCTGGTGGAAGGAAGTCTACTGCCAGAGTAGTAGGTTTTAGTTTTTTTAATTAGAGACCTGATAGTTGAAGTAGAAACAGGCTGGAACTTAAAGGATAGTGGAGTGATGGCTGGGGGAGAATCAGGGTTAGAGGAGTCGGGAGCCAGTTTGCTAGCTAGTGTTAAAGACATTTGCAGTTTCCTCGGGGGGTTTTAGGATGTAAGCTGATGGGGTAGAAGTGGAAGATTGACCAGGGTTGAGCAGTTTGTTAATTCCTGCCCAAAACTTTTGATGTTTATTTTGATGCTTTTGCTGGAGGTAGTGGTAGAAGTTCTTTTTGTCTAGCAGTGTAGATTTTTTGGTATCATTTCTTAACTGTCAGAATTTGATTTGGTCCAGTGGGTCTTTAGATCTACACCATATGTCCCATGCAGTAGGGAAAGATTTCATAAATTTGTCAATGTTTAGTATTTCCATCATTTTAATTGTAGTATATTGACCCTCGCAATTCAGCCATGAATTAGATCTATAACCTTTAAGTCACATATTTGTGATCTTACTCAACCATCTTAGAAAAAGTTCAAGTATGAAATGTCTGAGATTTTATCTCTGAGGTAACACCATCTCTGGCAAGTCACGTCTTTTTAACCTTTTAGTAGTCCTGATCTCAGTTGCTTCCATGCCCATGACATTTTCAAGACAGCTGGATTGAATGGCCCGTGGTCTATTTGGCTCAATACCACCACTCCTGGTAGGTATAACAATCAAAGGTGACAATATATTCCACTTGGTCCTCCTTTCTGGTTAACTGGTTTAGTGGTTGAGCCTGTCCTTTGCACTGCCATCATTTAAGTCACTGCCACCATCGCTTTGACTGCAGCAATGATTGTCTACATTAGCTGCTGCACAGCTGTCATTTTGGTAAATAGACCAACACAGAGTTGCACTCATCAGTGAAAACAAAAACTGCCAACACACACTACAGGGCTATTCTCTCTTTATATCTTTCTCTCTCTGCTGGGAACGTTATACTCAAACAGAAAAATTTGCTGTATTAACAGTGAAAGCTATATTCTTAGGAGAATGACAAAAAGTGTGCAAAAATGCAGTAAATCTACCAGTGTGGAATATTAAAGGAAGAAGAGGGACAAGTCTTAGAAAACAGAATCATGTAATGTGCAAAGAAATGTAGGATATTCTCTAATAAAAGTATTAGTGCTAACACCGAGCTCACATTCAGTACCTTCAAGACAATTACACACTGTTGGGTCACAATTTCTTTCAGCAAGTTTCTCTCTCTCTCCCTCTTTAACTTTGTCTCTGGATTGTTCTCAACATAAACTAAATTACATCTTAACTCCTTGTATACTTTCCCACTCACTGCGCTGTCTCACTTCCAGATCTGCTGCTCCAGACATCTACCCCACTTCATAAAGGACAAGCTGAATTCTCTGCATGAGCTATCCTCAGCTGTTCCTTTACATAAAGTTGGTTACTTCATGAAGCAAAACTGATCTAGCAAATAAAGCAAAGTTTCTCTGTTCTTAAAGAAATATGCTCAACTCAGGATATAAAAACATCTTAATGCAAAAGTTTTAATTTACACTACATTCATGATACTACTTTTTATGTATTTATTTGTTTATTAACCAAGATAGAGCACTGATCCAAAAGGACCATCTTCTTGCTCAACTCATAGATTATAACCTGATTAAAAAGGCTACAAGGTAATATAAGAAGGTGGTTACTCAGTAATTTAAATTAAGAAAACTGTTTACATACTTCTGGCGTTTGGGTCAATTGTACTTCACCACTTGGCGAGATCCAGTTCTTATATGTTTATATATATGTATATACATATATATATATATATATATATATATATATATATATATATATATATATATATAGATATATATATATATTTATATATATGTGTGGGTCCACTTTGTAATTTTGAAAGCCCAAAATCTCAAGTTTCAAAATATCGATCCGAGAAACTTGAGATTTTGGAATCTCGAAATTAAAACTGTTTTTTGGGGGACTGTGCCCTCCACACCCCCTGCAACATAAATATACCATCTCTGAGATCACACTACAGTGGAGAGAATGGTAAGTGTAACAGGAGCATTACCATTCTCTTCACTGTAGCGTGTTATCAGAGATGGTATATTTAAGTTGCAGGGTTTGTGGGGGGGCGCAGGGGGCTTGCCTCCCTGCAAAAACATTGTTTTACTTAGTTTTTTTTTTGCACCATTTTGTAGTTTTGAGATTCCAAAATCTCAATGTTTTGAGTTTGATGTATCAAAACTCGAGATTTTGGGCTTTTGAAATTACAAAGTAGACCCAAATATATATATATATATATATATATATATATATATATATATATATATATATATATATATATATATATATATATATATATATATATATGTATATATATATATATATATATATATATATATATATATATACATATATATAATATGTATGTGTATGTGCGCTTGTGTATGTACACACACACACACACACACACACACACACACACACACACACATTCACATTTACATGCATACATATATACGCACATACGTATTGCAGGGATTGTGAGTTTGGGAGGAAGCTTTGGTGCTGTTGCAGTGACTTGTGACATTCATTTTATTTATTCTGAACTGAAAATTTTGCTTTGAGAAGAGTCTCAAATCCAGGTGTCATACCAAATATAAGAATTGCTGCTGAACATGCTATAAAATCTTTGATGTCAGTTTTGGGTTACAGTGTTTAAGACTGAGGATTGCCTCGACAGTATATTTTTGCAAACAGAAGGGTATTGGTGGAAATTTTCTTTGTACTGCTGTAAGTGACACACAATGACATTTAATGGAGCTGGAAATGTGCTGGCAGGCATCACTGGTAACACAAAAAACATTTATGAAATAACATCAGTTGACAAGTCTGTGCAGGATAAAGAGTCAGACCTATTGCCCCTGTACAGATCTCAAGTATGTGTAATGTAAACATTTCCAATGGAAAAAATATAGACAATGTATAAACAGTGGGGACGATTTGCTTAATTGTGTAACATTCTCTTCTTACTACAGAGCCAGTGGCAATGGCTTTTAAGCTTCTACAAGTGACTCTCAAGAAATCCTTCAGCTGGCCATTTTGGAATTTTGGTCACAACACCAATTGACAGCACAATAAATACACAGCCCTGAATTCATTCCATTTTTAGAATCAATATTATGGAGATTGAGAAGTACTCCCCCACACCAACTCAGACACCATCTTGCTTATTAAGCTGTATATTAAGCTATAGATTATTTCAATGTTAAAGACAATTTTGTCCTTGCTTTTCTTAAGCCAGAGTTTCAGTCATTTTTGCAGAACTGCCATTTGGTACTATTCAATACTTGCTAATAAACCACTTCTATTTCACATGAAGTAGTTTGACTCAGCTGACAGTAGGCAGACATGTGGCAGTAGCAGGCCACGACTCCTGTGTGCAGGGCTTGCTGTTATTGTGAGCTGCACCTCAGACATGAATACAATGATTTGTCTAGGCCAAACTGCAAATCACAATAACCTTTGGCTCACAGTCACAAGAGTTTTCATTTGCTACATCAACCACATGCAAAGACTTGTGATATGATTATCAGCATTTAAGGCTAGTCTCTTTCTAAAGATCTAGACATTACCACCAAGCCATCTATGAAAACAGTTATTAGGTGTATCAGTTATTAATCGCATACGCTTTTCACAGTTAAACCAATTTCCCATAGATTTGACTCTTCTGAAGCACCTTTTTAATTGCATCAGTACTGATCTGTCTCACCTCAAAGGCAACTGCAGTCCTTTATGTCCATGATGTTACAGTGATCAGTATATTGTACTGAAGAGACATTTTTTTCCGTGAATGCATAGTGGAGGATTCCATGCTGTATGTATAACCATCAAAGTATAATACTGTATAATGTTTCTTTAGGATACTCCTCTATGATTTCTGGAATATTTTTACCTGAAAGGAGGTATATTACTCCTACTTAGCAGTCTTCAATGTTTCATTCTCTATTCTTTGAAATTGTCTTACTGCTCAGGCTATACCATGGTCATGCTCCCTATACAGTGTTTACAGACCACCTAGGTATCTTTACTTCTGACCCTTCCTAGTACAGCTAAAGATGGGTTCCCACCAACAGGATATTCCCAGAGCCCATTTTGGGGTGCTGATGGATACAGATACTGACTGAAACGTTCAGTGTTCTTTAACATATGATCTGTACTTAATTAAAGAAACATTACTTTTTCACATGCTATTGAATAGAGAAGCTACAAAAGGAGCCACTTTGAGTGTCACAAGATTTATTTATGTGTATGCATTAATCTATACACACATAATATTTTGAGGGATTCAGGGATTTCATGCACATCTAATGAACATTTAATGAATGGCAAAAGCTGTAAACTAGAGAAATTATGTCAAAGGGAACATCTCTTTGACATCCCCATAATCTTAACATTCACTTTGCCACCAGTCACCTGCCCCCAAAGAAACTATTTCAACTTAAGCGATAACCAGTAACATTCCACATTTTAAATTCACTTTCACTTCTAAATCTGTCTACAGTGAACATAACTCAGTCCACGTGGAACAAAACCCTGTCTGTAACAACTGTAAGGATCACTGCTGAACATGCTGGGCAGATATAAAATCTCTGATGTCAGTGTTGGGATACAATGTCGAATATTATGTTTATGACATAGACAGTGGAAAAATATCACTTCATTGTGACAGTGTACCACGCTGCTGCTAACATTCTTCCAGTTCTATGTGTTTCCAGGCTGTACAAGAAATATATTTGAGTAGAAAATATATCACTCCACTCTGCTACAATGCTTCAGATAGTTGTTAAGGACAGTGCAGTAAAACAGGAGTGGACTGCGGGTATACAAACTATGTTATCCTGCACCATTCCATAGAAAGGGAGGCTGCTGTACTGTGAGTACCCTTCAAGTAATATAACAAGAGCAGTATTACAGGTAGGTTGTCGCAACACAGGTCGAATATGTCCACCATAGTTTATGAAGCATGGATGTTGCCAGAAGAGGCAGTGTTTTTTGTGCAAAGAAACACATTGCTATTTTATACTGTGAGCAGTACAGTCATACCTTTCTTCTGTCCCTAATATTTGGGGATGTCCCGGATTTTGACTCAAATTTTATCTCTGTTCTTCTTAATCCCTTCTAAAACTGGTTGCTATTGGAGAAAGAGTGGTGTATAGCAATTACACTTAAATAATGACAATAATTTAATAAGGTGTCCATGATTGTCCCCAATTATTTCTGTATTTGTCTCTGATTCGGTCGAGATTTGTTATTGATTCATTGAGAACTATAAGTACATATCTTGTACAGGGTTAAAGTAATAAATTATTGCACAACTCTTTGCACATCTGCATGCTACCTGTATGTACAATATATTATATTATGTTAAAGCATACAGTTATGGAAAGGACTCTGACCCCTCCGCCTTACTTACTTACTACCACAGATTAGCTCATTACAGCAGCGTGCACCTCTAGGTATTTCTACAGTTACCTCCTACTGCACCTCTAGGTGCCAAATATTGTTTGTTCATATTTGCATTAATAATTCCAAAAACATGCTACATACAAGGTATCAGAATATTTTTTCTTAAAGCATGTATGATGGCAAACTCAATTTTGTTGATATTTGATCTCTGTTAATGAGTATTTGTTAAAATTGTAAGGTGATAACTTCATTTTTTTAAAGGCTCAAGCCACACCCACTGGGAGTTAAAGGTACACACTCAAAAGAGCTGTACTGGAGAGAATGAGTATTCAGTGGAGTATCGTGCAAAAAGGAGGAATGCAAAGAAATCTACTTCAACAAATGTCTGTGTGGCATTTTTTCAGCTATATATACTGTGTGTGTGTGTGTAGATAGATATATATATATATATATATATATATACACACACACACACACACATATATTTATATATATATATATATATATATATATATATATATATATATATATATATAAATATATGTATGTATGTATATATTTGTTAATTTCTTGTATAGTTCTATAGTAAACCATTATTTTCTTAATCTAAAACCAAAAACAGAGTTAACCCAACTATGATTAGAAAAAGCACATCTTTTTCAAGACAAAACATATCCTGGATTTGTGAAACAAAGTTATATAGTTCCCAAATATTTAGAGAATTATGAAAATATTTTCACTGCTTTGTAGAACCCTGAACTGAGTCTTATCAACCTAATAAGATTTTCAGAAATGTATATCATGCCATTTTTGAATAATAAAAAATACAAATGAGAAAATCTTTCCACCAGGCTGTAATATAATCAGGTTGGAAAGGAAAAAAATAAGAGAGCAGGAGGTGTGGCTATACTTTATAAAAACACTCTCAAAATCTCACATCATACCTCTCAACTGTACAGATTTTCACAGAATGTCCAGATTTTTTTCTTGTATTTTGGATCTGTTTTTCATAAAATTGTGGTTATCTGACAAATCATTAGCAAATTATGAAGATTGAAATCAGCAAATAATAAGAGATGTTTAAGTTTCAGACTTCATACCCTTTAGAAAATCCATGCTAATAAAAACTATCGTTCTATCAATTTTCTAAGTTTGTAACAGCAATATTTAAAAAGTGTCCCTATTCTTGGGCCTTAGTTCTCTCCATTATCGATGGCTTTTCCAGATTATTTGCTCTAAGAGGATGAAAGGTATGTGCATCATACACTCAGTCCTCCTTTAATAAATAATGCAGAAATTTTGATTACTTAGCTTAATCTCAATAACTATAAGAGCCTTTGTATTACAGGTATCTATACACCTTTTGATATAAATAATGATACAGCAGAAGAATTATTTTCTTGGGTCACATATAGAATCAGCCAGGAAGTTATTTTTAAACATTGGCTGGTTGGCTTTGAATGACAGCAGTTGCTGTAGATCTTACATTAACTTGTATGGCCTCTCATAATCTTATATACCTCAACTTGTTACAACAAAACTATTGACAAAAAGTCAGCAATTCACCGGTTACTTACGAATTCTCCACAAAACATCATTGTGAGTTCATAGGTAAATGCCATGCTATCAGTCTACAGACTGTTACAAGCCTAGACAATAACCAATGGTTAAAAACTAAACCCTGCACTATGTATCTGTGAGGTTAAAGACCTTGACCAGTATGCCAGCCCCTCCCCCTAAATACCCATATTTACTGGACTTGCTGGCTTTACAAACCATTTTTAGCCTAGTCAATTTCCACAAAGGTGAATACTGTATCTTGTGTTTGTGAGGAAAATACCTTAACCGTTATTCCACACCCGACAGTATAAGTGACTAATTGCATACCTTTGCTATCAGAAATTACAATAGCATTGAGCAACACTATAATCAGGTATATAACCTATCTTCCTTTAACAAAGATAACTTCACTGTAAAATTAAAATCTATCAACTGGAACTAATTGTATGCTGTTGCATTAGATGATATAGTAACATTATTTAATTCAACTTTTCTATATATCCTAAGTAGACTCACTCTGACTAGACAAAATGAGTTAAGTTAAACCCAGTGCCTTGGTTATCTAAAATTGTTTTTTTACCCTCATCACAGTACTATTACTGCTCCTCTAAAGTTCATATCCACCATAAACCATAGAATAGAATCAAGGATAATCTCATTTCTGCCTTACTCTTTGATCTATCTAAATGTTTAAATACAGACTCCTGCACTTTGCTAATTCAGAAACTATCTTACATTGGCATTAATTCACATTCCTTGTAATGATTTGTGATCTATCTATAAAACAGATCTCAAGCAAGTTAAATGGAATAATTATATTTCTCCCTTTCTGCCAGCATAAGGATGTGTTCCTCAAGACTCCACTCTTGTTCCCCTACTGGTTAATATTTATATAAATGCCCTATATTCAGCAAGCAAACACTCCACTATAATACAGTATGCTGATGATTCAATCCTAATCTGATCTGCCAGAACTTTATACTTGTTACAACAGCAGACTCAATAATCATTCACTTCCATTGAGAACTGGCTCAGCAACAACCAGATAATTATTTTATTTTTAGTTTTAATTTTATCCACCAGCTAATTCTTAACCCTAAAATACAAATTCTATTCACCTCCAAAAATCTACATAGAAATCTGTATTTACCATAACGTCTTCTAATATGATAACGATTGTACTTGTTTCCTATACAGATCTTCTTTGCGTTACTATTGGTAAAAATCTAAAATTTGATCCCCATATTAACAATTAAACCTCATCACAAACCTGGAATCTTTTATTAAATCAAACCATACTCAACAGACCATGCAAGGAAATATCCAACCTCTGCTTTCCTTCTCTTTACATTTCTCTCTGTTTCTCCAAGACTGATTAATCTACAGCCCTCACAAATATTATAACAGTTTCAATATTTGCAGCAAATAATCCATACAGATAACACCACTGCAGACCTTTCAATTATCCCCATTTTAGAGGAATGGCCTTCTTTTCATTCCAGATTTAGGATGCGCCTCTTATTGGAAGTATGTTCCAATTTTCAGGCTTGGTTTACCCATTTACATAATTGTATGAATCCCTTTCATCGCATATGAGGTTTGAAGCTTTCTATTACACAGAAAACCATACTACACGACCAACATACTAGCAGCAAGAATTATTTAAAGAAGGAGGGCACACTTCTTACAATTCCATTTTACTGAGCAAAAGTAAATGACCTTGTGTGGTAGAATTTTATGACACAGTTCATTAGTCTACAGATTTTATACTGTCTCTTTGATAATATGCTTATATTTTTGCACCATTTTGTCACCTGTGATTTGAACATGTTTCTGAGTAGTATCCCACACTCACATTAAAAGCGGGAAGAGCTATGTTCCATTTTGTATTCAAATTTTATGCTAATGAGATTTCCAGATTTTTAGCTGGGTAATCCTATTTTGCAAAGGTCTTTGATCGTGTTTTCAATGTTTGCAGGTTAAGGGGTATGTACCATTACCTTGTCCTTAAGACGTCAAAT
The DNA here is from genome assembly GCF_019279795.1 of Protopterus annectens. NCBI lineage: Eukaryota > Metazoa > Chordata > Ceratodontiformes > Protopteridae > Protopterus > Protopterus annectens. The sequence goes on along the minus strand of NC_056733.1, from coordinate 361,361,771 downwards.
GACAAGAGTCATCTCACTTTCTATCCTTCTCACAATTGACCTCACCTACAGTCTTATATATAAATCAGAACAATGCACTAACAACTGAACATCCTCCAACAGTATTCCTCATCCAGGTTGCTGCAATCTATTGACAAGCTACTTCTAACCATTAATAAAACTAGTAATTCTGCTGGCAACTCCTTTTATTCTGCCAATGTGTCTCAAATAAATATCCACACCCAAAGCCTTTACATTACAATGCAGACACCATCTGATGAACTCTTGGATATGTTCATGTTTAGCATGTCATCTAACTTTTTTTTTATTTTCTTTCTTTTCATTTGAACAAGGTTTTGCAATATTCTAATACTATTTTACTGTACTGAAATTTCCGTAAAACTGAAATTGCTAACATTTTAAAACTTTTAGCAAACTTGTGATATTGTATCTTTGCAAATTTTCTATACTTTTTGATATGTATATCAAAGGATCCTTGTGTTATGGAATAAGCTCCCCATCTATGTGAAACTGAATTCATCCCTGAACATATTCAAAAGGAACCTTGATTGTTGGATGGGAAATCACAAATTCAGAACCAGTCTAGACCCTATGTCTCTGATGGACAGAGGTCAACATTAAATAAATTAATCCTCAACTAAAACAACCCCACCCCCCCACATATCCCCTACCTACATCTTTACTACCATACCACACCATATAGTTGCCCAAGAAACACTGGGGCAAAACTGTGTCAAGTTGCACATCTGGGCTAGTAAACACTCTGTTGGTCATTAGCCTAGTATAATCCTATGAAGCCATGAACCTAAACCAGCAGCGTACACGTGTTAAACTCACTACTAACATTTATAACATAGCTGCATTCAGAAGATGTCAGTTATATTTCATAGCTTAGTGTTATTTTACTTCTGCTGAAAAGAGAAAGACAGAGAGAAAGAAAGAGCATGTGTGCATGTGAATGTGTGAGTGCATTCCCATTATTTGCAATGCTGTGTAAGATACTTAAGGTTTGACAGTTTGTGATCATATTTGAGCTGATGGCCTAATAAAGGGAGCAGTGTATAACTCAAGAAACCACATGATAGATATAATGAGTTTCCTTGTTTCTATAAATTCAACAAAAGAAATCAGCTAAACAGGTGTTCTGCTAAGTACTTCAAATTTCTGTTAAATAATTTCTGAATCTGGAACCTCATCTGTGCAGTACAGCACTCTCTCAAGTATTTCAATATTTTTTAGTTATGTTAGTAATCTCAAAAGCACAATGCAGCTACATTCTGTGATTGATGTTACCTGCAATGGCAAACCTACTGGCCAATATATTTAGCTCTAAATTTACCCATCCTGCCCTTCCATCTGTCCCTCAAGATATATCTGAAGCTATACCTCTCAACTCTTCACTCAGAAGTGTGGACAAAACCTTAAATAACAGGGGACAAAGGCTCCAAAATAGGGACAGATTGAAAATGTTGCTTTTATAAACTTAGAAAGCTGTTAGAGTAACAAGATTTATTCCCATTATGCTACTGTGCATTGTGTGAAGGATATGAATTCAGAAACAGAAATAAATGGCATTAAACAATTCCTCCCTATTAATATTCTAAAACATGTATGCTGATTGGCCAGCCCAACTAGCGTGCCTGAAGTGAATCCCACAATATACCAATAGAAAAAGGTCGCTCGGACTTTTTACCGTTGGTATAAACTGCCCCCAAATCTTTTTTTTTTTTGTACAATAAAAAAAAAAAAGAGCGAGAAAACAGAGCAACGGAGACTTTCTTTTCTCCATTGCTTCCGTTTCAAAGCCTTGGTGTACTGGGTATGCTTGGGAACGCAAGTTCCATACGCATGCGCAGTACATGAAAAAGCAGAATCAGTATACCACAACCAGCAGAAGAACAGCAATCTGCCGTTATAAAAAGACATTATTTAAGAAAAGTAAGTATTTTTTTTCTTAAATAATGTCATTGTATAATAGGAATAACTGACTCTGTGGTTGTGGTATATTGAAGATTTACCCACGGTTTTCTTTTTTTAATAGGTTCATAGGTTCATAGGTTCATAGGTTCATACTAGGCTATCTGCCCAAGGGCATTTATAAGCCTAGCCCATAGTTATGTGGCTTTCGCCACCCCTTTAGTTTGAATAAAAACTATGCCTATCATTTTGCTGTGCCTCTGTCAAGCAGTGACGCTGAAGTAATCCCTGGGGTATATCTGCAATCTCCCATCCATTGGTCAAGATTCCTCTTGAACAAGACCAGAGAGGTGCTCTGCCTCACATGTACCGGGATTTTGTTCCACAGCATAGGGAGTCTCTGGGTGATGAATCTGTCCCTCCAGCACGTTCTATTTATAACCGTGTCAAGGTTTAAGTCTCCGCCCTTGTGGTTCTGAAGGATCTAGATTTTTTGAGGTGAAGCATATTCATCAAATCTGGGTTTGACATGGCCTTATATGTCAGGCACAGGTCACCTCTGAGCAAGCGGTATGAGACTGAATAGAGCTGGAGTTCTTTCAGTCGGGCAGCATAAGACATATTTTTGAGACCCTTTATCCTTTTGGTGAGGAACTTTTGGGGCCTTTCAAGCTGCAGCAGGTGTCTGGTCAGATACATTCGAACGGGCATTGTACTCAATCATAGGTCTAATAAGTGATGAGTACAGGGGGACGATGACCTCCCTTGATCTAGATGTGAATCCCTTCATGATCAGGTGGGTGATATAGAAGGTTTTCCTAACTACTTTAGCAACATGAGTGTCAAACAAAAGGCTACTGTCAACCTGGGTCCCCAGATCTCTGATGACTTTTTCTGTGCTCAGTGGATTGCCACCTATATGGTAGCTAGGGGTAACCTTGTTTTTCCCAAAGGGTATGACTATGCATTTTTTGGAGTTTAACTTCAGGCCATGGCTCTGGCACCAGTTATCCATTTCTGTGAGGCCCTTCTGGAGGATATCTGTGTCAGATGTGTTTTCGACTATGGCGCCCAGTTTGCAGTCATCTGCAAACTTTGTCAGCCATAACCCTCCTGTGTTTGCTTGTACTTCAGAAAAGTAGATGCCGAACAAGAGTGGACCCAGGACTGATCCCTGTGGGACACCACTTGTGACAGGCTTTGAGTCTGACATGGCTCCAGCAAATCTGACCCTGTGGGTTCTGTCACTTAGCCAGTTTGCAACCCATCTTGTGATGTATGGGTTTACGTTCAAGCTGATGAGTTTTTCGATGATACCTGAGTGGGGTATTGTGTCGAAGGCCTTTGCCAGGTCGAGGTAGGCTGTATGGACTGCCTTTCCCTCATCAATGGCCTTGGTGACTGTCTCGAAAAAGTCAACCAAGTTTAAGAGGCAGGATCTGCCTTTGACAAAGCCAAACTGAGTTGGATCCAAAGTCTGCAAGTTCCCTATGTCTTTATTTATGAGTTCCATTATGATCCTCTCCATGGCTTTGCAGATAAGGCTTGTCAAGCTAATGGGGCGGTAATTTCCAGGGTCTGTGGAGGCACCGCCCTTATGAAGTGGGACCACAGTCGCCGTGCGCCACTCCTTGGGTACGTATCCTGAGGTGAGGCTAAGATTAAACAGCTGTCCTAACTGTGGGTTTAATTCCTCATTGAGTTCATGAAGCACACAGCCGGGGACACCATCCGGTCCCATGGATGCTGTGTTTTTTGCCTTAGTGAGGGCAGTTCTCACCTGGGTGTTGGAGATGTTTGGGGGCTACAATCCTCTGGAATAGATATCTCTCCTTTTGGGGGGGGGAGAAGTTTGCACTGAACCTGTCAGCCAGTATGTTGGCAATGTGTGTAGGTTCAGTAATTTTCACATAATTTTGAACTAATTCTGAGCATATCTGGGAGTTTCCTCCTAGTTTCTAACATAGCTAAAGAAGGCCTTATGATTCTCTTTAGAGTCCTTGGCGATTTTTCTCTCAAAATTTGCCTTGGATGATTTTATGAGAGCTCTTAGTTTTTACTTATAATGATCAAAGGTGTCTTACCTTTCAAGGATTTTGCTCTATCTTGTAGTAGCTTCCTCCTTTTGTTGTAGAGCTTGTTTATGGCTGGGGTCCACCAGACTGGACGCTTGCCTTTGGTACAGAGAGTCTTAGTTTTGTTTGGGATTGCCTGATCCATGCAGTCCTGTAGGTGCTGGTAGAAGGCATTTGTAAGTGATTCAGCGGTTTGAGTAATGTTTACCACTGGCTCAGGGGCCTTAAAGGAGACCACACTAGTTTTAGAAGTGTGAAATTGGCTTTTGAGAAGTTTTTCACTGTGGTCTTTTTTGTTTCAGGTGGGGGCGGGATGAGGACCTCCAGCGAGATTAGTCTATGATCTGATCTCACCAGTGAGGGGTATACTTCCGGTGTTGAACATTTTGATCCCATGTTCGTGATGATGAGATCAAGTATGTTTTCTCCTCTTGTGGGGATGGTGACTAGTTGTTCCATGGCATTTGAGTTTATGAACTCCAGGAATCTTTGGGTTAGAGTGTTCGGGCTTGAGTAGTGTTCCCAGTCTATATTAGAGTAGTTGAAGTCACCTAGTATGATGGTGTTTGGAGATACATTTATCCCCTCCAATGTTTTCAGGAAGGCCATGTGAGGTTCCTGAGTTTGAGAGGGTGGCCTGTAACATGCTACAAATTGCAGAGCAGTCTTGCCTATGGTTAATTGCACCTGGATGGTCTCCGATGCATCATGCGTTGCCACCAACCTTGAGGTGTGGGTGTCCTTTATGAATATGGACAGCCCCCCTCCTTTCTTGGTGTTGTCCGGATTTTGGGGCCGGAACGCATGATATGAGGTGAAACCTGTTAGTGCTGGGGTGCTCTCAGGAGCCTTGAACCAGGTTTCTGTCACAGCACAGACATCGATGTTCTCCATATTGAGAAGGGCCTCGAGTCGTGCATCTTGAGATTGAGACTTCTGGCATTGAGCAGCATTACCCTTAGTTTTTTCCTTTTGGTGTTCTAGGGTGGTAGGTTTAGAATTTGAGCCTTGCCTAAAAAGGCACTATGGGGTGGCAAGAGCCTTTGCCAATATCCGGAAGCCCAGGGGTGACAGGTGCAAGCCGTCCCTTGCGAAGCAGTGTGGCTTGTCCAGCATGTCATCCCAGGCAGACAGACATTGGATCCCCTTTGAATGACACCAGAATTTAAGCCAATTATTAAAGCTGATCATCTTATCACTGTATTGTGGCATCATTCTAGGTAAAGGTAGGATACTGCTCAAGGTCAGGGTCATACCTGCCTGGGCTACATAATCAGTGAGCTCCTCGATGTCCCTTTTCATGTAGTCCAAGGAGGTACGTCTCAGGTCGTTGACACCAGCGTGGACAATGACTGAGTCGTACTTGTACCTGCTGTTGAGAGACCTGAGTGCTTGCGTTATGTGGCGGATTCTAGCGCCTGACACGCAGCTTACTGTGACCTTCTCTTTACTCAGTCTGGTGAGCGGGACGTCAGTGTGTCTGACTATGGAATCACCAATGACAAGTGTGTCTGGCATTTTGTTTGGCCTTAAGGGCTGTGACTGTTTGACACTCTGACTGTGTGGTCTATGTGTTGCATGTGTTGGGTCGTGAGGTGGTAGTTGTTTGGGTGTCTGCTTTGGTGGCCTCTGCTGTTTTGGTAAATTTTTGATCAGAGCCTCCGAGTATGTCTTTGTGTGAGTATGTGTATGATTTGAAGTTGTGATGGTACCATGTGTGACTGGGTATGTATTGTGTGTGGTTACCTTCTCCTCCTGTCTGGTCTTGCCAGTCCTATGTTGAGAGAGCTCAGCCTCCAGTTTGGCCGTATAGTTGCATCTCTCGCATGTATTTGTGTTTTGTGGGAGAAGGAGAGGATTGTCTGTGTACATGAGGCAGTTGTAACATTGCCTCAATATTCCCAGGTTCACCAGTTGAGCTGGAGAGGACACTAGCAACTGATCCCTCGACATACTAGAAGTAGTAGATAAAGAGACTTTCAAAGGACTCCGGGGGAAGTGGGTTTTAGGCTGGTGGGGTACTATCTATAATAAGAGTGCTTTATCAAGGTGCAAGTACTGTAGGAGTAAGTGCTAGGCTTTACAGATAGAGAATAGTCTACTTGGGAATCAAGTAGAGATGAACTTTTCAGTTATAGGATATGCTGGTTAGATCAGCAGTACAGCTCAAGGAAGGTAGTTTTAAGGGCTTCACCCTTGTGATTAAACCATACCAACCGTAGGTAAATCTTCAATATGTCACACCACATCATTGGTTATTGCCTAATTATTTAATGACTTCACTCTTCAGTTATGCTGGTTAGGCTGACCAATCAGCATGCATATTTTTGAATAGTAATGAGCTATCATTGTATAATATTCTGTAGAGCACCTTGCTTGTTACACTACATCATCTCAAGGAAAAAATTCATAGGTTTAAAAGTTTGTTAATATAAATTGGAAGCCAGAATAGCCCTGTCTGAATATTCTTTAAACATATCACCAATTGCATAAAACAGTTTTCATAGGGAGAACACCGAAATGGAATAATTTTGATCAAAAGCTGTCCTATTCTAGCATGCATTCATTTACAATTTTCATTCCTTGGTATGATTATGGTCAGCTCAGTGATATAGATGTTTTGGCCCTGATTATGTCTACCATAGGGCAGCACAGTGGTACAGTAAGTAGCATTGGTGCATACCAACAAGAGGTTCTCTAGTTTAGTTCCTGATGGGATAACTTCTAACAAATCTACATATCCTCCCTGTATTTGTGTGCGCTTCTGCCAGGTGCTCTACTTTTTTCTCAAACTCCAAAGATATACAGTAAGTGGGTTGGCATGTGTAGGTATGCGCATGCATGTGTGTGTGATATGTAAGTAAGGCCTGGCAATCTACTTCTCCTCTCCACTTTTGCTTAGTAAACTCTGTGGGTGGTGGGGTCTGTTTATAGGTCCACTATTGCAGTTGGCTATGAGGATGGATTTACACCACAACCATGGTTCTATTACCAACTTGGGAAGTGAAGAGGCTGGATGGGTAGTGGTGGATATAACAAGAACCAGCACAGTCAACACATCTTCAGCTGCAAATATTAACACCAAAACTATATACATGTGTACTAAAGAAAAAATACAGTAACATTCTATGAGTTATCATTATCACTCAATTACTAAAAACATTCTAAAGTTTATGGCACTGGGGCATAATCCTTACATCTCAATTAAATTTATATCACTTTCCATACTAAGTGACAAAGAGCAAATCTCATTCCATAAGGCCAGAAAATCTTTAACAGCATTCTTACTATGTTGAAATCATTAGAACTGCATTCCATATAAAAAAAACAATATATTATTCTCCACCTTTGCTGTCTGAGATACTTTAACAATCCCATTTTAGATAATCCTTTCATGTTCTTTCAGAAGGAGGCTATAAGTAATCTGCCTACCAAAGAATAATTAATGGGGACTTTCTTAAATACTAATGAGAGAACTTGAAATTTACCAGAATGCATCAGTTACCAGGTTTGATCAGATAGTGTGAGACTTTTCAAATGTGCTTGATTATAAATTAAAACAGCAAATTTCAGAATCAGACTTAAGAGTGTGGCTGTTGCTGCTGTTTTTGATTGTGTAAGAATAGTATATAGTTGGAGTGCTTTTGTTGAAAAATTTGCCAACCCCCCCCCCCCCCCCCGTGTTATTGTCAGGTAGATAGAAAAGAGCCTATGGCACTTAACAAATAGTGCAGGGGTATTTCTTTGATGCCCTGGCCAAATTTCTCCTAGGCAATATGGATACCACCTCTGGATTCCCCTGAAAAGAGGTCTTTGACCTAGTGGAACAAACTCTTTTTTTCACTCATAGAAATGTTGGCTAGTGTTTAACATGAATTCTACTGTTTTAACTTCTAAAATGTATGTCTACTTAAAAAAAATTGATCACAAAACAGTTATCAGTATGCAGATTATTATATATTAACCTCAATTACTTAATAACCAAAGGGAAAAAATAAAACATTGTACTTCTTGTTAATTCTTCTTAAACATTAAATGCAGGATTAAAGAAGCAAAGCAAAAGACTATGGCAACACTTTTAACAATGAACAAAGTAGTTTTCTATGCCATAATATACTGAATGGCACTTTCATTTAAACCTAATTCTGCGCTATTTGGCACGATACAATGATTCTTGGCTTCCCCTCCTCTTCCAACTAATGACTTTTGGGGAACTTGTATCACCCATTTTTTCTTCTTTATATACCACCAGTTCAAACAAGTCTACACCATCTTCTTGCAACTCTCGCTGCACTATTTCCTGAGGTGCTGTCCTCTTAAAGCTAGCGTATGTGTTTCTTCTTACCTCTTTGTGCTGCTTTCAGAATACTATAATTCATTAGTAAACATGAGTTACACAAATTCTACTGATTCATAATCTATACAACTGTGACACATTAAAGTCTAACAGCTGTTTGTTGTACACTGATCTACACATTACATAATTTTAACATTTGTCCTCTGCTGCCCAACATGCACTCATCTCAGTTTTCTAACTACTAACTTAAGCTTCAATGGGTAGGAATAATGACCCTAAACCAAACTGTATTTATTTTTTTTTCTGATATCTTTATTTGAACTTTCAACATAAGATCATAAGATCATAGGAAGTCACTAGGGTAATGGCCCTAGGGCCCTTACAAGCCTAGCCAAGTTCTACTCTTATTTCAATGATCAGCACAAATTGCCCCTGTCCAAGAGGGAAAAAGGTAGAATCCCCAGAGTGAATTTACAGTTACACATCCAATCATCCAGACTGCATTTAAAGATGGCCAGTGAGGTGCTCTGTTTGACATGAAGTTGGAGTCCATTTCAAAGGTGTGGTAACCTCTGGGAGACAAATATGTCCCTCCAGCAGGTTCTATTAATGTCACATACCAGGTTAAGGTCTTTAGAGTGAGTTACCCGTGCACCATTTGACTTGTGGATATGCAGCATTTCCAATAAAGCATGGTCATAGATTGCCTTATATGCAAGTCATAGATCACCTCTGAGTAGTCTGTATGAAACAGAATAAAGTGACTATGATTTCAGGTGATCCAGATAGGATAAATGTTGAAGACCTTGAATTTTCCTGGTGAGGAACCTTTGTGTCTCTGTAATTGCAGCATGTGCTTGGAAAGGTCCATACCAAAAGGGACGTTGTACTCAATTGTTGGCCTGATAAGAGAAGAGTACAGAAAGGTTATAACTTCTTTTTTTCTGGATGCAATGCCCTTACTTATGGGATGAGTAATATAGAAAGCCCTTCTTACCACTGTGGAGACATGGTGATCAAAGATAAGGGTACTGTGAACCTGTGTGTCCAGGTCTCTCACAACTGAGTGCGCACTTAGGGTGTTGTTATTGATGTGATAGTTAGCAGAAACATTGTACTTACTGAAAGGAATGATAATACATTTTTACGTTGAGTTTAAGGCCATGACTTTGGGACCAATAATCTGTTTCTGTAAGACCCTGTTGTAGGATGTTAATATTGTTTGGAGATTCAATGACTGCTCCTAGTTTACAGTCATCAGCAAATGTTGTCAGCCACAGACCTTTAGTTTTAGCTTGTATTTTGTAGAAATAGATTCCAAACAGTATAGGTTCCAGGAATGATCCCTGGTGAACACCACTGATTGCAGGTCTACTGTTGAAGGTGGATTCCCCTATTTTGACTATATGAATTCTATCAGTGAAGAAGTTAGCAACCCATCTAATGATATAAGGGTTGAGTTTGTCAATAATACCTGAGTGGGAGATAGTTTCAAAAGCCTTGGCTAAGTCTAGGTAGGTTGTAGGCACAGATTTCCCCTTGCTCAGGGCCTTGGTGACTGTCTCAAGGAAGTCCACCAAGTTTAACAGGCATGATCTCCCTTTAACAAATCCAAAATGAGTAGCGTCAAGTGTTTGGAGATTGCCTATATCTTTGTTGATAAGGTCGATGATGATTCTCTCCATGGCCTTGCAGATAAGGCTAGTCAGGCTAATAGTACACAACTAAAACAAAATAAAATAAAATAAAGAAACAACCAAAAGACCAGTAACTAAGTAGAATCCAGAAGTATTTTATTCACTCTCTTCACTCTCTGACGTCTCAGCTGGAATGCCTTCAAAGGAGAAAACTATTGCCATTTTCCATTCAGCTGGGATGAAGCCAGAGCTAACAATATGAATGAAAAGAGTAGCTAGTGGTGTTGCTAATTCTTGTTTGAGCCTATTTAGGATGCAACCTGGGATGATATCAGTTGCCATAGATGCTGTGTTTTTGGCCTTAGAGAGGGTGTTTATTTGTATTTACAGATTACTACTTCTTTAATGCATTGAAAAAGGAAAAGAAAAAAGAAAATAATATAAGAACTATGTACACCAAGTGCTAAATGCCATTTTTTTATTTTAATTATTACAATAGCAATACTACACATCATTATGAACTTTAGCTTATGAGTGAAATTTCTTGATGCTCTTCTTTTCTTTGTTAATTTAGCTTATCTTCATTTGTGTATATTTGAGTTTATTGGAACATGTATTTAAGAACTGTGCTCCAACATTGTATATAGTAGGAGCATTTGCTTTGGTTATTAACTATTTACTTATGAGTCATTATATATGTAATCGTCATTTGTTTAAAACTGTCCCATGATGTATTTGATCTGTCAAGCCAATTTTGTGAGATGTATAGCTTCATTAATGAGAAAAATGTAGCTAAGATATGTATTTTCTGTTAGTCCCGAAGGAGGAATGTGTAAAATAAATTCCAGGGACACAGCAGTCTTTTCATACCCCATCTTTTCTAGTCTAGCCTTTCATGAACATCATCATTTATACAAACATTTATCCAAAATATATACAAAACATCAGTTCTTTGGGCTTCACAGTGTAAACAGTTTGGTAAAGATGTGGAGTAGTAATTATTAAGTTTTGCAGGAGTTAAGTACACATTATTTACTATCATGAATTGGGTATATATAAGTTTTTTAAAAGGGAGTAATATTAAGGATAGTTGAATTGATTGAGTTTTTTGACTATTTTGAATTGTAGGTTGTAGTTTGAAAAAGTAGTCCGAATATAGGAACTTATCTTTGTATTTTACAGCTATGATTAATGTATAAGTATTTCTTAACCATTTTTTTAGTGTGAACATATTCCACAATGGGCCCACTTCTAATAATCAAAAGACCACTTACCTGAAACTGAATTTACCAAGACGACAACACTGAACTGTTAATTTATGGAATGATCACACTACTGATTTTTTAAAATACATTTTTATTGAATTTTCATTAAAAATACACTTTAACAAATAAACATTAAACATCTAAACATGAATAAACAAAAACTATATACAAAGTCCATAACAGATGCAATTTCATAGTCATTATTACATTTTCTCTAGAGGTTTTTCAAGTTTTAACCATGACAATTGTTTATGAATGACATTTGAAGTTCTTGAAATAGCAGTTTGTAATTCCCTATTGCAAACAATCTTAGTTAATGAAAGAAAATCTTTAAACAAAAGGATTTTTTTACATTTCCAATTTAAAGTGATAGGTTTCCTTGCAATTGCAAGAAGAGACCATAGAAGATATACTTGAGCTCTTGGGATACAAGCTAGTATTTGTGCATTAAATAACAATAAGGAATCTGATAATTCACATTTGTCTGACCACAACACTTTAGTAAAATTACAACGTGGTTACTATGCATTATTTTCTTAAAGTTATTCAAAATATAATTGACAAAAGGAGTAAAGTTAATCTTTTTGTTAATGTTATAGACAAAGTTTAACAGCTAAAAATATTTTGTTAGTTTCTGAGAGAAGTTTATTATCCATAACTGCATTATTATTGGAGAGTACAATGGTCATATGTATGTTTTCCAATTAGAGATGCAGTTAGAATTTAACCATTGACTCATTACATTAAGAATAACTGATTCTACATATTGCTCAAGATTTGGGAAAGTTATTCCTCCATCATCCCAACTTTTGCAGTGCGACATGTAACTTATCCTCAGTTTTTGAGGATGCAATAAAAATTTTATCAACAAGGAGTTTATTTGTTTAATTAGTTTTTTTGAAGGAGATGCAATTAGGACTTGTAAAAAAATAAGATGTTTGGCAAAATAATCATCTTTATCAATGATAGCCTTTCTTCCATAGTGAAAAACATTTTATTCCAATTTTCCAAATGTTTTTGATAGTGTCAACTACATTTCTGTAATTTATTTTATGGATTCATTCCATTTAGATTTTATGATCACACCTAAATATTTAAACTTATCATTTACCCAATTAAATTCATTATGTATTTTTAAAACCACACTTATTTTTTATTAGTAACGTTTTAGTTTTGTTATGGTTAAATCTGAAGCCCAAGACTTTTTTTCAAAAATTTGCAATGAGTATACAATATGGTCTATAGAGGTGTGAATATCCCCAATTGTTGACAAAATATTTTCAGCAAACAACTGAATTTTGAAACAAGGATTTGTATTAATAAGAAAACAATTTATATTGGGATTTGTTCTTATGTAGTTAGCAAAAGGTTCTATTGACAGGGCAAATAATAAGGGTGGTAATGGACAACCTTGTTTTGTACCTTTTAATATTTTAAAAGGACCTGACAGAAATGTGCCAATTTTAATGTATGATATAGAAATCTCATATAATCTACTTATTAAATCTATAAAATCAGGGGGTGAAATTATATTCTATGAGTACTTTAAATAAATCAACCAGCTTATAGAATCAAGTGCTTTATCTAAATCTAACCTAATAATTTAATATTATTTTGCCCTGGAGAGAAGCATTTGAGAAAATAATTATAGCTATGATTACTGGCTTGCGTAGAAATCAGATTTGATATACTTAAATTAATTTTTACAATACCTGCATGAAAATAAATGGGGGGTTACAATTTACTTCTCATTACCATTTACATGAGAGTTAATTTTTGGATGTTAAAATTGTTAAAACCATGGATGGTACTTTGGAAACTTCTTTATTTAGAAAAAACATAGCTATAATTCTTTATTGGAGGCTAGTGTTCACCCCTCTCATAGTATCAATAATATTCCAAAGTCACAATTATTACGGGTTAAGAGGATTTGCTCATCTGATGATGAGATGAATAAACATAGTGAAGATCTTGCTAGAAGATTTTATGCAAGGGGATATAACTTTAATGTTTTACAGTGGCTCTAAAATATGCTGGATCTGTTGATAGAAAAATTTCGTTAACATATAAGGCTAGTGATAAAGGTGATACAACTGTTCAATTGGTTACCAACTATGGGAGTAATACAAAATTGTTTTGTGAATTAGTACAGAATCATTGGAAGACTTTAATGCTGGATGATAGGTTGTAACAATGGTTGCCATTGAGATATAAGTTCACCTATCATAATGGCAAGACAATAGGCAACTGTTTGAACCATTATACAAAAGTTTTTGGTAAGGGGGTAGCAAACAATTTTCATTCGAAGGGAAACCTTTAGTTGGATGCTTCCCCTATGGTAATTGTTCAGCATGTGGGGTGATGATAAAAACTAAAGAATTTTCTTCTGCCAATACTTCTCATGTGTTTCATATTCACTGTTTTGCAAACTGTGCATCAGAATAGGTGATATATCTGGTAGAATGTTCTTGTAAATCATTTTATGTAGGACAGACTTCCAGGCAATTTAAATGTTGGGTTTATGAACATTTGAGTGAGATTTGTAATAAACGAAAGACATGCTTTGTACAAACATTCTCTTGTACACTCTACTACTAAATATACATTTACTATAATTGATCATATAAATATTGGTGGATGTAACAAAATGGGCTGGTACAATTTGTTAACCAAAAAGGAACGTGATTGGATTATTTAGCAGATGTATATTACATTATCGAACTTTTAAAAGTTTGAACGTCATATGGTCAACACCATATGTTCGAACTTTTAAAAGTTCAAATGTTTCAATGGAGAGCTCTCTACAGGTCGGAATGGGAAGATTTCCCTTTCCTGCACTGAAGTGCAATCTCGGAGTTGGGATATTATTAAAAGAGCAGGGGTGGGGGGGTTTGCAGGGGGCTTGCCGTTTGCTTAAAATTGTCAGGTAGTTTTTTTTCTGTTATTTATTTATTTTTTTTTAGCTTTTCAAACTTTTAAAAGTTCGATCATATGGCTTCAACCATATGACGTTCGAACTTTTAAAAGTATGATAACATAATATGTACCCTTATTAAACTTGGGGCATTGTTTACACCTGGTTTTAATGATTTATGTTAATTGATTAATTGGAAGGGGTTTATATATACTGTACTCTGGGGAATGTGTTATGTTTTATACAGCACTGACAAAGGCTTTTCCAAAACTGGTATGCTGATGTGGATGTTTGCAGCATTTCTATAATAAATGTATGATGATATTACACTGCTATCTGGGCTGGACATTGTGTTTCTGACTGCTTGGATTTTTGGCCTTGCACAGTTGCCATACTTCTGTGCTTTTCATATTGTGCTGTTATGAGATCTCTACAGCCCATTCTTTCCCCAAAAGGCAATGGTAAGCATGCTAGCTGTAGTGTTACCATCTGCCTGGGGATAGGGTTTTCTGTGTTATGGACCTACATTCCCCTTTAATTGTATGTAGACATCCAAGAGGTGAGCATGCATTAGGCTGTTGCAAAATGTGTCATCTCATTCATTGAGTGACATAAGGCCATGTTCTCTCCACAATACATTCTCCTGTGCTTTTTACAATTTCCAGTGGGGAAACTAACACAGAACACAAGCGCTGAGCATGAATTCCCTCTCCCCTGCAGTCTTAACTGAGATGATCAGGCATAATGTTATAATTTTGCTGTTGCTACCAACCTCTCCTTCATTGCTTGGATTATTAATAAAACCTGAGTCATCTGAGTCAAAATTAGGGCTTTATTTTTCTGTGTCAAAGAAGTATCATTCATACATGGTAAATGTACTACAGTTTTCAAATTGTGCTCGGTATATTCTGTATATTATTTCTTCCCTTTGCTTACTTGCTCAACATTTATTTTACTTGCATTTTCTTTTACTGCTATACTATTTTACTATTTTAATATAATTTGTAAAAAAAAAAAAAAAAAAAGAAAAAAAATTGTACTTTTTCCTTATTTCTTGGGTGATGAGTGGGCAGGGTTTTATTAACTAGCTTGTTTACAGAAAGAGAAATCCACCTTGAAGAAACAAATCATGTCTGCATGTCTCACAATATTTAGAGCAGAGTCAAATAAACAGTACTGCATACAACTTAAACTTTCAGAGGTACATGGCTAGCATTCAGAAATGTTTGCAATTTTAATTTAAAGCATGAAAAGTATACATATGTGTGTATGCATGTATGTAGGTATGTGTGTATGGGGCTACTATCCAAATGTGGAAGTGCAGTTTGATGAAAATGGGTTGGTCGAATGTGTGTTCCACTAATGCTGAAAATATATGACTTCATATTAGCGAAGGTGAGTATACATTTGCTAATATAAAGTCGATGTTTTTAATTGAGATCACGGTACAGTGCAGATGGGTAAATGTTCCATTTTCCTCACTGTAGTGCGATCTTGTAATTGGTATATATAATATGCAAGGGGTGTGTTCCAATGTTGATTCCATGGTTAACATTTCTGACATTTTTAGTAATTCAGTATTACCAAATGCAAATAAACAAGCTAATAATTTTGTGGAAAAATGATTTGATTATCCACATTTTGATCATAAACTGTGTGCATGTATATAGCTATCTTTCTATATGTGTGTGTGTGTGCGTGTGTGTGTGTGTGTGTGTGTGTGTGTGTGTGTGTGTGTGTGTGTGTATATATATATATATATATATATATATATATATATATATATATATATATATATATATTTATATACATACCGCTCCATAGGGTTCATTAAAAAATAGATACCCTGTGACCTTGTGAATTCACTAAAAACTGGTTAGCAGAGATTAATATAAATGAAATGCAGAGTTCCTTCAACCCCTATGTCTTTTGTAATTGTTGCATGTAGTTGTATAACACATTACATTTTCTGAATATATAGGCACAAGCAAATCTTCTGTTATTATGAAAAAAAATATTCCAGTGGGAAGAAATAAACTTCATAAACTATTATTCATAGAATATGATGTGTGTTAGTAATGTACATCTTGTTATTTGGTTGAAGATTTTTTCCTTAAGTAATATTTGTCTTTTTAAGAATCTCAGGTGAGAAGAATTTACTCTTCCTTCTCGTCTTTTTCACTTCGATATCATTTTGGAGTAGAATTCATACAGTAACAGAAAAAAAACTGTAAGCAAAAGTAAATATATATAAATATTGTCAAACTACTACTGTTTCAGTGATTTCACTTGGCTTTGTAGCTATGCAACTTGATCTCACCATGGCGCCTCACCTAGCTGCAATGCACATTTAACTCAGGAATTTCTGCTGCTGTGGTTTATACAGGCCAGTCACTAAGAAGGCTGAGATGTTTAATCGTTGTTCAACCTTTGTGAAGACCTGCACCGGAGAAGGATCACCTTGCTTCCATTTCTTCTTCACAGGAAAAAGTCACCTTCAGGGAGCCAGTACAGAAAACATGATCCACACAACTCCTGCCCACAGAAACCTCAAAACAGTGTCCATTTAGAATAAAGAGCTCAGAAGGCTGTTCTTCTGCGCCAACACATTTCATGAAATATTAATTCTACATAGCAGTTTGCAGCTGTTTTTCCTGTTTGCTGCTGTCAAATCACACTGCAGTAAGCTTGCTTTGGCTTAGCTGCCAAGCAGTGCTTATAGAATTATAGAGATTCAAGGGTAACTGGATATGGTTTATTTCACCTTATTTTTCCCGAGATGAAGTGAAAACATTATAAATTTCATACTATCTACACATTCCAAGCCAACATTTTAGCCTAGTAAAATATAATTTGTTACATATTAGTAACAAGCAAAGGTCCAGCAACAATGTGCAACTTTTTATTCCAGCTGTAGTGAAGACAGGCTTAATGCTGGAAATGTAAGGAAAAAGAATATGGTCAAGCAGAAGAAATGGAAAAAAAAGAAAGAAATACAAAAGACAAAGATGTGTATCTTTCTAGTGTAGTTCCTTGTAACATTGGAAGGGATTTAATTTTCTTTTCTGAGTTAGTCATGAAGTCGATGAAATGTGTTTTTCCAGTGTTTGTTTACATCAAAAATGTGGAGTTCTACCCGTTTTAACCTTGTCAAGTCAGACTTGACTATAGAATGAAAAAAGAATACATAAGGGTACATAGTTTATCATTGTACAATGGTTGATAGTTTAATATATTGTGTATGTTGAAGGTTTGTTTTTTTTACACAGTTTAATTTATGTGAGAAAAGGAAAGCAAATTAGTTGTTTTTGACTAAATAAGTATCAACTGTATTCAAAGAAATAACAACTATGTATTGCACTGAGTACCACAATTATGGTTCAAAACTGGAAATGACAGACTTGTTAAGAAATGTCTAATTTCAGAAAGATAATAAACATGCTTTTTTGATTCACCTCCCACTGCTGATAGTCTGCTGGTAGAACAGTCACAACACTCACCAACCACCCCAGAAGAGTGATGGCAACCATTTCATTTGGACTGTAAAAAAATTCAAACTAAGTGTTTTAATAGCTTGCCAAGCTTTCTGTCTCTCTTCTGTTATGGCTGTTCTCCATGATACAATGGCAAGTGTGGTGCAGCTTTCAAAGAAGTAAATCACTTAGCACTACAAACTTTTTGTGTTCAACTTTTGAAGTACCTGGAAACAGGTAAAGCTCAATAAATGACAAAGAATTATGGTCAGGTCTCTGTCTGATAATAAATCAGATTATGTACTCTCAACATGAATTTAAAGATTCACCTGTACAGCTTTGCTCTTGAGGTGAATGTCCTTGCATACACAACTCACATGCGTACCAACTTGGTTTTGATTAGACATCTGATCACATTCCTCTATATTAGTACTTTGCTGAATCATTAAATATAGAGCATGCACAAATAAAATGAAGTTTTACATGCAGAGCCAAATTTACAAGTGAACGTATTATCAGAAATCTGTACTGATCTAGTTTTTAATGCCAAAACTATCAAATGTAGAGCAGGCTCCTTAGAAGAGCATCTGAAGTGTTTTATCGCATCTTTCTTGTCAAAGATGTGTATCTAAGTAAAATACTTTTCGAATTGTGTACTTTACATTTTTAAAACATAGACACTTGTTTAGCTATATTAGAAACCAAACATTTATTTAATGACAGTTGCACGATGCATAAAGTAATCATATTTTCTTCATGAACTGCTGTGCTGTCTTTACATAAAACTTTAAATCCTTCTATTAGCTATGGCATTTTAGCCTTTGTAAATGTATGCGATGCATACAACTAAAATAAAAAAATCATATTAATGCTCATTGATTCATAATAACTTGCTGAATAAATTTAGTCAAAACACAGACTTTCCTCAAAAACATAAAACTAATATTTTTGCATCCTTTGCCCTCACATGAGAATGACACACCCTGCACCTGTGTTTCTCTAGATATGCTAACTCTGTGACCACACAACTTTGTAGATAAGGGGAAACTTTCTAATCTCCAAAATTCTATAAACTTCCGTACCACATCAGCATTATTAGCTCTAAAATCATCACATTCTAAATCTGGGCAAAAAGATTTCTCACATCAAAAACATTTCTAACTTAAAAGATAAAAATAAACCAAACTGCAGTAGTGCAGAGGAAAATTTTTTTTATAAAAAAACACACCTGTATCAAATAAAACAAAAATCATAAAAGATGAACGCTTTTGTACCCATCAAGGTATTTCATCAGATATACATTAAAATAACATTTAAATCTTAAATAGTGTTAACAATTAGTGCTGCAAATCACATGACTTTAAAATAGGTTTCAGGGGAATGAACTCATTTAACCCCTTACTACCTGTAGCTTGTAAAAGTAACATCCATTTTATTTCCTGACTTTTAGTTCTAGTTACTACATCCCCTCCTCTGACATTAGGCTGACAAACCTCCAAGACTAAAAATTTGAAATGATGACTGTTCCCTGCTAAGGCAACATGCTTCGCAAGGGCATTCTTATTATCATTTGTCCGTTGTTGTTGTTGCTGTCTTTTGGCTTTTCCCGGTTAGGAGTTGCCACAGTGGAACTCTGGTCCGCTAATGATTGGAAGTAGATTTTCACGGTGCCGAGTTGCCAGCTCGATGCTCGATCATTTCTCCGTATACTCTACAAATGTTCACGTATCCGGTCCCTCAAACATCTATTTGTCCTATTTACACACTGATACAGAGTCTGCTAACTATAGGTCTAGGAATTCATTGAGCAGGACAAGAATGTGTCTTACTTTTTCCAATAATTCATCTGTAGTTTGTGACATTGTTAAAAAACACTGGAGAGTGTTACAGTCTGATGTTAAATGTAGAGAGATATTGGGTGAAGCTCCACAGTTTACCTTTAAGAATCAGAGCTCTCTGAAGAGAATGCTCTGTTATAAATCTACCAAATTGGTTGGTAATGGGGCTAGTTGCTTAGCGACTGGTAGGTTGGTGACTCTTCCTTGTCATCATTGCACTATGTGTTCTTTTGTTAATAGTGATGATATGTTTGTGCATCCAGTGACTGAACGTATCTATGAGCTCAAGGTCTATGCAGACTGTAGAACTGAAAATATAGTGTATTTGGCCTCTTGTGAACTTTGTAAAATGTTCTATGTGGGAAAAACAAATAGATGTTTGAGGGACCGGATAAGTGAACATTTATATAGTATACAGAGAAATGATAATAAGAATGCGCTCATCTTTTATGATTTTTGTTTTATTTGATACAAGTGTGTTCTTTTATTAAAAAAAAATTCCTCTGCAGTACTGCAGTTTGGTTTATTTTTATCTTAGTATATTTCTACAACCAGATTGTGCTCCACCATTTCATTTTTCCTTCACAGATTTCTAACTTCATGTATTTCTGAAGGCAGGATAGCATATGAGAACGGTATCTAGCTTGTGCAGCTTGAATATGGCTTCCCTATCAAAGCAGCAGCCACTAAACAGTGCATTTCTTCCATGCAAATCATCCTCAACAAAATTTGTTGGTTTATCACCCTAGCCCTTAAAACAAAACACCACTGTAATTTGATTAGTAAAGCAAAGTAATTAGCTGTACACACATGATCCACGCTACTCTCATTTTTTTAACCCACAAACATGTGCAACATAATTTATTTCCTTTCCTAGATGTGCTTCTCACACTTCGGGCAACCATCTACATCCTTAGAGCTATGTTTGACTCAAGTCCTGCATTACTTACTCCAGGGGACAAACTTCATTGCACAGGCCATGGCTTCTTTACACTAGCCCCCCCCCCCCAAATCAGTTAATTCTTATATTACCTTAAGGGAAGTCACACAAGAGCTTTCATTTCATTCCCTTCATCTTCAGTCCTTGCTCTATGTCACTCATTATTTTTGCAGAGTACTTGTACCTTACTAATCATCACCCCCTCATTATTTTTGGAGAGTACTTGCACCTTACTAATCATCACCCCTCATTATTTTTGGAGAGTACTTGTACCTTACTAATCATCACCCCCTCATTATCTTTGGAGAGTACTTGTACCTTACTAATCATCACCCCCTCATAATTTTCTGCTCCCATTCCCCTCTTTCTCGTATAGATTTGTAAATAGTAGAATTTATTGCTCACAGAAATGCTTGATGTTTTACAAGCATATTCATTACATTGTACAGCATTTGCATATGGTGGCTTCTTTGACCTTTCTCTTACATTACTTCTGTTAGTTTTTTCCCTTTGTAAACCACTTCATACATGTCTGCAAATTGGTAGAATATTTAATTGAATTAATTTGTATTTGTTTCATTATGAGAGTACATGGCATGGTGTCGGCCATCAAACAGCCCTGGCTGTGGATCAAATGACTTGAATCACCACAAGATCCTCTCTGATTTCCCCCAGGTGAGTCATGTACTCATGATGGGAGACACAAAGCTACAATATTTGTGGGTATGTGACCAACCACTCACTCCTGGGCTGTCTTGCCATCACTACATGTCCAGGGCAACCTTAATGAAACAATCTGCAGCAGATAGACTCATGGGATTATAGGATCACAAAAATTACCAGGTAAGTACATTGTGAGACCATTCAGGCCTTGTAAGTAACCACCTTCATGATGTACTTTTTACTTGTAGGAGGCCAAAGCAAGTCAGTCCCAGAATGAATTTGTGGATGCCCATTCGGCCATCAAGGTTAGTCCTGAAGGATGTGAGGATGTAATCCTGTTTAATATATAATGGCAGTTTCTTTCAGAAGTCAGGTAAATGTTGCTTGGATATCGCATACTAAACCAGATGTACTTGCCACTACCGAAGCCATGCTTGGATATCGCATACTAAACCAGATGCACTTGCCACTACCAAAACCTGGCTAAAACCATGTATTAAGGACTCTGAATTCCTTTCACCTGGGTACACCTGCCTAAGAGCAGACAGACCCCGAAAAAAGGAGGAAGCATAGCCCTACTCTTCCCACATAGCCTCTCCATTATTCCCCACTCATCTCCTATTCCTCAATTCTCCAATGCTGAAATACTAATCACATTTCTAAAACTTAATAATTGCAAAAGCATATGCATAACAATGATATATTTACCCCAGGGAACAATATTCCCCTTCTCAAAGAAATCTTAGCCTGGATCTCTACAAAAATTAATAATGAAACAATTATACTCAGAGATATAAATATAAACTGGCTTAATCAGTCAAATTGCTCCACATCCCCTAGTATCAATCTCTATAACTTTACCCAAATAATCACTAATTTAACGAGGCCAGCTAAAAATAATAATGGCAACTCAATCATAGACTGGATCCTAGTTTCTGACCCCAAAAAATTCTCCAAAACAGGTACCCTTCCCTGCAATATCGACGACCACCAGCCAGCCTATACTATACGAAAAACCTCCCAACTACCCAACCAACATTGCTTCATGCTAAGGAGACCCCTTACTCATGTTAACCCAACTACTTTCAATAACCACCTAAAATCTACCAACTTGGATATACTAAAGACCCTTCCGGTAGACAAACCAGTTGAATTTTTTAATTCAACCTTCCTAAACATCTTAACTGCCATGCTCTTCTGCAACACAGAAGAATAAAATCAAAACAAACCATCTGGCTGTCAAAATACACTAGACAGGCTATGGTCACTAGAGACAATGCCTGAAAAAAATTGTAGAAAACCAAAAATCCCTCCAACCTCCAACAGTATAGGCAGTTTTGCAACAAAGTGAAACATCTAGTCATTAATGATAAAAAAAAGTCATTACATCTATCTACAGCAAAATTTTAAGCAAAACCCTAGACAGTTCTTGAGCTCAATTTCCACCCTATTAAACCCTGGGTCAAAAAGCAACCCCTGTCCACATCCCGAAAAAACACCACATGAAATTACCTCTATCTTCAACTCATACTTTGTAGAAATCTGATCCCAAGGATATTGCCAATATCCTGGCAGATCGATTTATTGCCAACTTCACCCCCCTCTCACCCCCTAAAGGGCACATCTCAATACCAAAAGATTGCCAAATTCTGGTAATCACGGCCACACAGATAGAAACCTCATTCTCCAAAGCTAAGAATACAGCATCCATGGGACCAGATGACATACCAGGCTGTGTACTACATGAACTACAAAATGAACTGGCACCTCACCTAAGTGTCATGTTTAATCATAGCCTCGCCTCAGGCTTCATGCACACTGAGTGGCGCATAGCTACAGTTATCCCACTGTACAATGGGGGATCCACCTTCGATCCCTGGAACTACCGGCCCATCAGTCTGACAAGCCTGATCTGCAAGAGCATGGAACACATTAACATGGAACTTATATACAAACCTTCAAACAGTAGACCCCACGCAGTTTGGGTTCGTGAAGGGCCGATCTTGTCTCCTGAACTTGATTGACTTCTTCAAATCAGTCTCCAGAGCTGTGGACAAGGGTAAAGCGGACCACACAGCCTATCTGGACCTTGCCAAGGCCTTCAACACCCTCCCCCACTCTGGAATCATAGATAAACTTACTAAGCTGGGCATAAATCCCTATGTCACTCGATAGGTTGCCAACTGGCTTACTGACAGAACCCAGACTGTAAAAGTAGCCTACTCCAAATCCAGCTCCAGACAAGTGGAGTACCTCAGGGTTCAGTCCTGGGACCTCTCTTGTTTAGCCTCTACTTCTCTGAAGTACAGGCCAACACTAAGGGACTTTGGCTAACAAAGTTCACAGGTGACTGCAAACTGGAAGCCATTACTGAACCTACAAATGATGTGGATACTCTACAAAAGGGCCTTACAGAAACAGATGCTTGGTGCCAGAGCCATGGGCTCAAGCTTAATGCCAAGAAATGTATAGTTATCCCCTTTGGGAAAAACATGTACCCATGAATTACCACATAGGTGGCAGTACACTAAACACTGAAAGTGAGATGAGAGACTTAGGGACACAGGTGGGCAGCAGTCTCAACTTCAATAACCACATTGCCACAACAGTCAGGATATTCTTCTACATGGCAGACCTCATCACTAAGGGCTTTTCATCCAGAAAAAAGGAGGTCATTGTCCCACTGTACTCATCCCTCATTAGACCCATTATAGAGTACAATGTCCCATTCGGTATGTACCTCACAAGATATCTGCAATAGCTGGAAAGGCTGCAGAAATACCTCACTAAAAGAATCACAGACCTAAAGCAGATGCACTATACTGACTGTCTAAAAAAACTCCAGCTATAGTCTGTGGCATATCGTCTACTCAGAGGTGATCTCTGCTTAACATACAAGGCCATGTCAAACCCTGAGCTGTTGGACATGCTGCACTTAAGAAATCCCAATCCCTCAGAGCCACACGCTCCAGGGATCTAAACCTTGTCATCACAATGAACAAAACATGCTGGAGAGATAGGTTCCTGACCCAGAGACTCCCCATACTCTGGAATAGATTGCCCATACATGTCAAGCAGAGCACCTCCTTGGCCCTCTTCAAAAGGAACCTTAACAATTGAATGGGAGATAGAACATTTACCCCGGGGATAATGTCAATCACCCTGCTAGACAGGGGTCCAGGGAAGTAAATATTATGGGAAGAAATATACAGGGAATTGTTATGGCTAGGCTTGTACAGGCCCTAGGGCCAATAGCCTAGTACCAACCTATGAACCTATGAACCTATGAAGCCATAGGTAAACTTACTGCCTTTTTCCCACCTCCACCTGCCCAAACTAATCACTTCTTTAATCATAACCACCTTGTTAACACTCCTACTACCATATTTTCCCTGTCCCCCATCTCCACCGCTACAATAACCAAACTTTTACTTAAATTAAAACCAGGAATTTCCACTCTGACAACTTACCCCCAGAATACCTTAAAATATCAGCTACAGCTATATCCTACCCTATCAGCATACTCTTAACTAGAGCAATACAGGAATCCTACATACCCTCCATCTGGAAGAAAGCATATATTCTTCCCCTACATAAAGGTGGCAATAGCACTGATACCACTAATTTCCATCCAATCACCATACTGCCCCCCATTTCATAAATCCTAGACAAATGCATACACACCCAAATCCAGCAATACATACTGAATAATAATCTTCTATCTCCCTGTCAGCACAATTTCTGCCCTGCCCACAGCACCATCACTGCTCTTCTATTATTCACAAATGCAGTTAGCCAAGCTGGTAATGATGGAAAAATTGTTTCCTCCCTCTTCCTTGATCTATCTAAGGTGTTTGATACCATCTCCCACTCCCTTCTGCTCTCCAAACTCTCCACTCTGGGCATGTCTCCTCCCACACTACTCTGGTTTTCCAACTACCTGTCCAAAAGAGAACAATCTACTAAATGGCTTGACTCCACCTCACCATTCCTAGACACTCCCACTGGGACACTTCAAATATCCATATTAAGACCTCTACTCTTTAGTATTTCCATTAACGACTTCCACAAATGTGTCCCCAACAACTCTGTTATTCAATATGCAGATGACTCAACAATAATTTGTGCCTCCAACTCCATAACTAAATTACTTACACATACCCAGCAAGCATTCTCTTTCATTGAAAACTGTATGTCTAACAACCATCTTGCACTCAACCCCAACAAAACCAAACTCCTCTTCACACCCAAGAAAACCACCATGATAAAAAAAGCACACTTTAAAATCTACTCTCTAAACAAAACTGTCCTAGAAGTTGTCTCACATACAAAACTGCTAGGAGTTACCATAAATGAAAGCTTAACCTTTGACCAACACATTCACAACATTAGAAAAATCCACCAAAAGCTCGGAACCCTCTACAAACATAAACAATTCCTTAACCCCATATCAAACAAACCCTTGCTTCTACCTTCCTATTACCATCCCTAATATATGGTGCCCCCCTTCTCACAAACATTCACACCTCCCTAAAAACAAAATGGAAACCTGCTACAACAAAATCACCAGATTTGCAAGTAATGCCACTTATTCCTCCCATCATTGTTCCTCACTCCACACACTCAGGTGGCTAGAACTACCACATAATCATATCTACCAACAACTCACTATAGCTCAGAGAATAATCTGTAAACCTCTCAACTGTCCAGTCCTTTCCTCCACTCTAACCTGATATCACCCGAACAGACCCCTCATATCTGAAAATGAGACCACACTACTCATCCAAAAACCTACCCTCCCTGCTGGTCATACACTCTACTCATTCCGAATTGCCAAACTCTGGAGCTCACTCCCCTCAGCACTCAGAGCCACCAATGATGCTGGGTCCTTTAAACGTGTCCTCCACCTGCACCTATCCGCCCATTGGCAATGCTCCTGCTCCATACCCCATATAGCATGACTATCGAAACTGTCCTCTCACTTATCTCCCTATCCACCTTTTTCTGTATCACATTTACTTCTGTGTTTTACTTTTCCTGCTCTGCTTACCTTTATTATCCACTGCGCAGCCTTTGCTAGTCTTCCCCATGTTACTACACACTACCTACTGTATTGTACATAGCTATCTATCTCTTATTCTGTACTTATGTTTAAGCAATGTTATAATACATTTATGACTGTTAAATTCCTTCATATATGTAAGCATTTTAATTTATTGTAACTAATAGTTGTTTTATACCCAATTTTGTAACGTAACTGAATGTTTTTACTCGTATGTCTATTTGGAGCTTTTCTCCCCAGGACTCCACTGAAAATGAACTTTTTCTGGCCCAGTGGACACTCCTGGTAAACAAATGTAAAACAAAATAAATAAATAATAAATAAAATATTCAGGAATAATTTTGTACCTCCAGCATGTAAAGCTTGATGGTCAAAAGAGAAGGAGTTATTGACCAGGTGTCAAGATCACTGTTTATCATGTTAGTTTATAGTGGGGTGCAAACTGTGGTGTAATTTGGAGATGACAGTGTTTTTGCAAATGTGTCAATACCACACTTTTTAATTTGATGTTAGCATTTATTTCAGTACACAGGTGGTAAGTGACGAATAGTTCCTGCTGTAGTGGCACCATGCCAAGGGGTGATTGGGCAATAATACACACTTGTAATCATCATTAAACTTTGTTAGCTATATATTTTGGTTTACTACTTCAAGCTCAGCTATGTATAAGAGCAATAAGGAATGACTGCAGTGGGAGTCTGACTAGGACTTCATCAGAAATGGAGGATTGCAATATACAGTAGGCCATAGCAGTGAAGTCTACTCAGTTATTGAAGAAGAATAACATGAAAAGAAGCAAAAGATTGTGGCTCTGTCAAGATGTTCAGGAAATGAGTTTGAGTAGCATATTGTTGTTGCCAAGCCTAAAAGGGGCCAGTAAATATAAAGACTGTTTAGAGGTTGTAGAATAAATATAGCACTATCGGTAACTACAGTCATCAGCATGTGAATGCAATAAATTGCCTCTTTTTCTAGTGATGTTTTCCTGTAATAGAGTCTACAACTATTTTTTCACTGGTTTAAATGTGTTGTGGTTAGTGTGGTGATATGTTACTTATCTCCACAGTGGCCAAATACTTTTGTCCCAAATGTAAACTGGGTTTGGCTGCCTGACCTGTATGGTCTTTTCATAGACACTGATCTTGCTGTGATCCCAGGGAGGAGCATAGCATCTGTGTTGGTAGGAAAAGTTGTACTCAGTAATCTAGCTATTGGTAGAGGTACAAGACAGCTTCACAAGCTGACATTCTCAATCAATGAAAATGTGTTTTTGGCAATGCTGTTCCAAGAAAACAGAACTGGTAGACTGATACGTAGGGGACTGAGGTGCTGGGTATTGTGAGTCTCTACAGTAGTCAGGGATCCTTTTTATTGTAGAATGTTATTGCTTACTTGTCTGTGTTTGTTTGTTTGTTTGTTTGATTGCTAGCCAGAGTAGAGCACTGATCCATATGTAGCTTTTTCAAACTAAGCCCACAAATACAGTGATTAAGAGATTTGATCAGAGTCAAACAATAGGCAGAGGGAGGCTAAGGGAATCAAACTACTGACTATGGTTACATCTATACTTTCTCATTATGATGGAGCTGCATAGGTAGGTGTAAATGACTGTTGCAATTTAGAGACTATACTTTGATGATATTGCTCAAAGAGCAAGTCAATAATGACATGTAAGGTACTCCCAAGTGGGTGGCATTTGCACTCTGCATGTGCAAAATGGATGGTTCAGCTTAGCCCCTTTCCAGGAATGCTTAAAAATATTGAGGAGTAATTGGGGGATAAAGGGTTCCTTTATAGATGTGGAACATGAAAGAAATTAACTCAGCTATTAAAACAGTTAGAATCATGCATGGAATAGCTACAACACATGCAAGTATTGATTCTCCAGGACACAAATGTAACCCCAAAAATGGTTTTGAAGTATTATATCAGTATTCACATAAGTGGAAAAATAGGTTAGTTTTTTGGCTAAGAAAGATTTAGAGACAAAGGTTTTAAAGACTTATAAAAATGGAGAAGGCAGATATGTTGTTTGTTAAATAAGTATGGAGAATACATTTTTTGACCTTAGGTTTACTATGTTGTACAAATACATATTTGTAGCCTTTAGAAGAACTTGGGTGGCATGTTACAACATTTAGCTCTGAATGTGAAAGACTTTATAGGCAGGGATTTTAGTATAACTTTGAAGAAATCTTTTGACAAGCTTTTTAAAGCTTATTAAAGGGGATAATAATAAGAAATGTGTGGTTTATTGGGTGAGGGAGGGGTGGTGGATATTTGGAAGCATAAGCAGGGGGATGAAAAAGGTTATACCCTTTTTCTTTGATATTATTAAGGAAGCTAGTAGAACAGATCATTTGTCAGCAGGTGAATTATGGGAGAGGGAAAATCTGCTCATGATTCATTGTAATATTTGAGAGGGCTTCCTGTAAATTGAAGCTAGGTCGAGATTTAATTATACTAAAGGGACATGGTTGACCTGCTCCACATGATTTCAGGACATGGTTGTCTAATTGTTCTGAAGTAATCTGATGGACAGTGTATGTGAAATAAGAATGTTGTGGGATGCCTTTAAAGTGGCCTGAATAGATACACTTACTGTAAATGGGGCAGACAAAAAATAAAAACGATGCAGGAATATACAATAACATACAAAGGAGTCTCATGTCATACAGGTGATTAGGACAATAGTTAGTGAGTCAGAGGCAGAATGTTTAAGGCTCCATGGAGCTATTTTGTAGGAATTGCTTCAAGTGAAGGACACTAACTGCAGGAGCAAAACAGAGTGGATGGAGGCCATCTGGTGAGCTTCCGTGAAAACTGATTTTTAATATTTTGCCTCAAAATGGCAATCTCAAAGCAACAATGAAAATATTTTATGTCCCAGATCTGAGGAGGGTACTACAGTATACATCAAGAAAGAAATGCTGGAATTCCTTGCAAAAATGTAATGAAGGTGCTAGGGAGAGGTAAGAAATGATAGAATGTAAATTAGGTGTAGGAAAGGCCAACATTTATAAGGAAGATAAAAACTGGACCAATTGTCAGAGGCTGTAGCACAGAATGCTGTCCAAAAAGAAAAAAAAAAAACAGAGAAAGGACAGTGGCATAGATTGCTTTTCTGCCAAGTTTTAAAATATGGTGGTTCTCTATGTGACAGGCTAACTCAATTACTCAGAGACATAATGGGAGGGCTCAGCTACTTCCCCTTCAAAGAGTAGATCCTACTTGAGTCTCTTAAGTTTTAACTAGTGTACAAAAGGAGGTGGCCACGGGCACTTGGCGTGACACAGTACTACTTTTTGGTGTGATTTTGGCATTATCCCTACTCTGTCCCATTTTGAAGTAGTGCTGGAAATCCTCACATGTAACCTGGATGGCACTGACCATTTCCAGCTGACTATCCATGGCAGTGCTCTGAGAGCTAACAATGTCACAGCACATTTTCTGCTGGGCAGTCAACGCCTTTTGTGTTTTCTGGGGTAGTTGTGACAAATGTATGCACATCCTTCTCCTTTGTAACAGAGTCACTGTGAACACTGTTACCTCTAAATACCTGCCATCATCCTCAAACTGCTGGTCTGGGTTTGGAAGTAATGGTGCAGAGGTGCATGGTTGTTAGTCCTATACAAGCCTGAGTGCAATGTCTGCATGTAGTTGACTTTGTGATGCATTGTCACTACTTGCAGAGTTTCTAACATATTGTGCAGTGTAAGATCCTGGCATTAAACTTGGGGACTGTGTGCCACTTTCTTCAGGCTGCCTCATAAATATAACTATGTTTCCAATAGTATTATTATTACCAACAGCCATTCTGCTATTTATATCCTCCAAATTTAGTGGTATGTTCGAACTATTTGTTTCTGATGCTGACCCTGTAAAACAACATTTTTGAAGACATTATTCATAATGAAATAGCATGGTTTACTGCATGCTTGTTAACGGGGTCTGGAGACACATACCATTCACACTGCCTTCATTGCTATTCTATGCTGATATAGAAGGTTCACCTAGTAATAGTAATTGTCATTTGTTTAATGCAATCATTCACTGTCAGCATTCAGTTCTCTATATGAATATATATAGAACTGTTTTTAAACCAACCTCATGAGAAGACAAATGTTGTTACTTCAGATGTTGGTAGCAGTCAGTGTCCACACCACCTCTGATTATTCCAATCCCATCATCGTCTGTCATAGTCATCCCCACAGATGGACAGAATGTATTCCTTATTTGGTGTTAATTAGATAACTGTTGGACCCCCCCCCCCAGTACTGGTATGGGCAATTCCATTCTGCCTCGCCTTGCTTCTAGCATGTCCTACCATATCATTTGCCATCTTCTTATACTGTGCTAATGTGTGGTTCCTGTCACCCACTGCATTAATGTTGAGGACAAGTTGATTCCAGGCTTTACTGTTTTTAACTTGTTTGTGCCAGCTTTAACAAAGTGACACCGCCCATTTGTCTTAAGGGGTGCTACAAGCACAGTTTTCCTCGTAGATGAATCCATCCTGCTTTGCCTTTATCCCTTGTTTTACATCATTACTGCATATTCAAAAAAAAAGAAGAAAATGAAAAAAGGCCACATTCATACATGCACACAAAAAAATCTATGTAATCGTTCAAACTGCACAAAACTGACCATGTGTGCCTGTCACCCTCCAAAAAAAGTATTTGGTGACACAAATCCCATACTTATATATACATACAGTTTAGCCAAGTGAAGTTATGCAATAGCATTAGTTGCAGTAAATTCATATCAATAAAACAAGCACTTTTTAACAGACTCATCCATTTATCCATCCCAAAATTGTCATGCATTTATATTATTTTTCATTCATCACTGACAGTCAGAAATCCCCCACTGAAGACACATGCACAGTGTGCCAAGAAAATGTTAGTACCAGTGCAGTACTTTATAGTTAATGACTTAGTTTCTATCATATATGCGCAATCACTACATGACAACAAAGTAATGCTTTTCCTAAGTGATCAGTAAACATTTGCAATGCTCCTGTACTGAATTCCCACTCTAAATGACAGCTTTACAACATTCATTAATATAGCAATAATCCACGGCTGGGTGTGGGTAATGCTGGATTTACCCACTGTTGGCTTTGTTTGGTCACTCGGGCTTCACCCTCGTGACCAAACCACTCCAACTGTGGGTAAATCCAGCATTACCCACACCCAGCCGTGGGTTATAGCTATTATTCAATGGTGTTTGTTTTGTGTTGTGTTATGTTTGTGTCACTGTTATTTAGGTTTTTGTTTGCTTTAGTTTGTATTCTTGCACTTTGTCTGAGATAAAATAGTCCACAATTTTAGTTCATGTTTATTGTTTATTTTATTTGTCTTTTTATAAGACAATGGCGTTTGCCATTTTGTTAGACTAACTAATAAGAAAACTTTTTATGACTAAGAAAACTTACCACATTAGAAAATCTTGCACTTGACTAAACTATTAAAAATGCCTCAGAATTTTTCTCTTATCTTTCTAAAATGACTAATTTTGAGACCAAACAACAACAGTACTTAAGTGGAAGGCACTTAGATGCAGACATGATAAACTTCTGGAAATACCGGTAAATAAATGTGTTCTCTCAACTTGTGAGTCAGACAACAATGATTTCAGGCCTGGGCCTTCACCTTCCATTTACTTTATATTTAGACCAGAATCTTCTTCTTTAACCGACCTACAGCACTTATTTTAATGTGCAAAACACAGTCCCCCAGATTCTCAAAAGCTTGCACAGGGTGCAAGATGAGTGCAGTAGCTCATGCAGGCAATATGTCTTTCATGTGATCCAGGAATAGCTGGCAGGGGCGTGCACGAGAGCTCCAGCACTAATCTTGCACAGACTAAGCCCTGGTATGCAAATCACCTAATTTGCTGGAGAAATCCATGCAAATGAGGTGATACTGCAATCCAGGAAGCTTGCAAAAGTCCATGCAAGACGCAATCTGCAGAAATGTACTTCGGTTACTAACCAAGTTCATTTCTGCAAATTCCAAAATGGAGTTATGACAGCTCCAAAGAAAGGCTGCTTATTATTGACAAAGCATGCCAATGGCCAAGTAGAAGGCCATTGGCATTGCAAACTGTAAAAAACATAAATAAAACAACTTTTTTTTTTGCCGATCTCGGCTGTGTAAGCATAGGGCAGCGCCGTACAAACGGGATCAGAGGGAAAATAATAAAATAAACTGAAAATGAGCATTCTAACAAAAATCAGTATTCTGCCATGCAAGTCAATGACAGGCAAAAGACAACTTGGCCAGTGAGTAGTGGTTGCTAAGGGGGGAGGCTCAGTTTGGGACATGTAACTATGCATTAGTAGGCAATCCTATGCAAATGAGGAAACAGTTAGTGAATCCCAGATTATCCCAGGGTGGGAGGCAGGTCCCAAGAGGGTAAGAGTATAAATAGCTGGTTGCAAGACTAGGATATAGGTGACATCATGGGGGTGTGTGTCAGGCATACTGTAAGTGGACTGGATACCTGTGGCTCGAGATCGCTCCTAGGTTAGCACAGCTAAGCTAGGGGTGTGTCTAAACCTGCCTAGCACACTTTACAAAGTGTAAGTGGGTGTGCGCGCCATGCACCAGGTTTTACAGGTAGAAAAAGGAAGTCAAACCAGGAAAAAGCAGCTCCGTGCACATATCAGCACTCTGTTTGTGTGGCGCGCACACAGGCTTAAACAGGGAGGCAATGGAAAGGGAAAACAGCACTAGGAAAGTAATCAAGGAGAACTAGTTTAGCTGACAGGTGAAATGTATCAGAATCAGTCAATTACACAGGCAGCAGACCAGCCCAGCCCAGCACACCACTATAAACTATGCAAACACCTTTCACCCTTGTTTTTCCCAAAAACTCTGCACCACCGGTGTATACAGATGGGGAAAGTTTACAAAACGAAAGCAAGAGAAAAAATGTTAGGGGCTGCTTTTGATATCATAAACCAGCATGGGCAAGAGGCTGAGGGTGGTGAAGATGTGAATGCTGCTGAGCAACCCACAGTGAGGAGACAGAGAAGAGTGTACAGACCCAGGGTAACCTACCAAAGGCTACATGATCTGGAGATAGTGGAGCACTATATGGTGGACAGGGACCCCCTACAACAAATTGCTGAGCTGTGTCGGCCATGCCTCACACACAAAACTAACAGAGGGGAACCCATCCCAGTGGATACCAAGGTATGTGTAGGTCTAAGAATACTGGCTACAGGTACCTTCCAAAGGCCAACTGGGGATATGACGGGGATTTCACAGGCATCAGCATCCAGGGTACTCTACTATTTCCTGGATGCCATGTCAGCACATGTTGGTGAGCATGTATATTTCCCCACCTGTGAGGCATTGGCTAGCAATATGCATCTCTTCCACCAAATAGCAGAATACCCTGAGGTAGTGGGTGCAATAGATTGCACGCACATGCGCATTAAAGCACCACCATGTGAGCAGGGTAGGGTCTACATCAACCGCAAGGGCTTCCCCTCCATCAACTGCCAGGTTGTGTGCGATAATAATGAATGTGTGTGCTGGCTGCCCTGGAAGCTACCACGATTCCTACATCTGGCATCTGATGCAGTTGTACCAGACATTTGCCAATGGGGACATCCCAAACGGTCATCTAGTGGGGATGCTGGATACGCACTGGAGCCATGGCTGATGAAACCCATCAGAAATGTATACACACCTGAACAAGAATGCCATAATGAGGCACATGCACAAACATGAATCATAATAGAGTGTGTGTCTGGGATGCTCAAGTCACGGTTCCAGTGACTGGACACATCCAGTGAAGCCTTGCAGTACTCAACATCTACATGTACCCAAATTGTGCTTGTATGTGCCATGCTACACAATATGATCCTGTGGAAACAGCTGCAGCAGGAACAGCATGGGGCAGGCCCACACAGCCTCCCACCAGTGCTCCCCACAGGCACAGAGTGACTCGGAGGAGGAACAACCTGAGCCTGCCCCAGTATGCAGAAGGAGGTGTGCCCAGTATGCCCTGGCCTTGGCAAAGAGGCAACGCATAGCACATGCACTGACACAGTAGGGACCCAGGGAATGACACCTCTCTCTGACTCACACATACAGTAAAAGGGATGCCAAACATGACACTACCTGTGCTCAGCCATGTATAGGGAGTGTACTATGTGCATCTGACATAGGCAGCCCTGCAGCACCACCCTCAAGACTGGGACATTCACAAGGTTAGTGACCCACACATGCCAATTGGGGGGGTACATACCCAACAACAGTCACAGCCAGCATGATAGGTGTAGACAAACACAAACAAATGCTGTACTATGGCCTCTGAGTGAGCCCCATGGGTAACCCCTACCCCAGGCCTATAGAGACAGACTACAGCAGGTCAGCCAGTTGGATGTAAGTTTTGAAGGCTAGGAAGTCAGAAACTAATATGTAGGTAGGTAAAGCTAAGATGTGTAGTACACTGATATGCCTCTAGCCAGCACGATATGTAAGACTACAGACTGAAATTGTGTACCCAACATACCAGTACAGTCCTAGCAAATGTGCAAAAGTGTAAGGTGTGCCCCATCATCCTACGTACACTTATAGTAACAGTCAGGTGTGTCCCCCCCACCCCTGTGTAGAAATGTAGAAACAGTCAGGTGCCCCCCCCCCACTACGCAGAAATGTAGTAACAGTAAATGCCAAATGACCGATGTATATCCTGCAGACACAGCATGCTACCTATCAATGTACAACACAAAGGTCAACATGGCAGTACAAACTACCTAGACTTGATCCACATATGCAGTATAGATGGCCATACTGGGCATGCTCACATGCTTAGAGGAATGAAGGCAATGTCAGTCAACAACATACTGAAAGTCCATACTGGGCATGCTCACACACTTAAACACATGAAGGCCATGTCAGCAAACACCAGTGGACCAGACATAT
This sequence comes from Protopterus annectens, assembly GCF_019279795.1. NCBI lineage: Eukaryota > Metazoa > Chordata > Ceratodontiformes > Protopteridae > Protopterus > Protopterus annectens. Next base: position 361,326,745 of record NC_056733.1, on the reverse strand, counting down.
CTGGCAATTGCAGTTCTTAGTGCAGACACATGTCAGTATGCACCACTCCTGCCTTGCACACACAGTGGATAGAAATACAGACATATATGTAAGGACAACACACTATAATAAGCCACAGGTAGACAGACATACATGTGTTAAAGAAGGTGACCATGACAAGGAGCCATCTGGGCCTGTCCCACCCAGCACACAGCCAAAGGGCCCCAAACACATGAGGTGCAGGTGTCACTCAATACAGATAATAGCCACCAGTATATGTCAGCATGGCAGCGTGTTGCATGTGCCAGCTGTGCAACATGGCTGTACAAGGAAGTAGTCACCTAGTAGCTGTATACACATACCTGTGGCATGTGACCCCATGTATGCCCACATGCAGCATGTCAACCCCTACATGAATGGGTTAAGGCCCATGCACACACTGCCCTCCCCATAGTAGTATCATGACAAGCCTGATGAGGCCATCCAGTTTGAAATACACCTTTGGGAAAGCTGTAGCTCAGTCATCCCCATGGCGTGTCCCATAACTGTGTACTGCTGTACTGATAAACTAGTTAGGCAGTAGTCCTAACCAAGATTTGGCAACTGTGTGTGTTTGTGTGCATGTCTCTTGGTCTCTGAGTGTGTAGAGAGAAATGCTTTGTAGGCTACTCACACTCTGTACAGTTCATATACACAACTTTGGCAAAGCTGCTGATGTCACTTACCTAGAAATACACCTCTAGGGAAATCATAGCCCAGTAATCTCCATAGAGTGTCCTGTAACTGCACACAGCTGTAGTGTGATAAAGTAGTTAGGTAGGGGGTTCTAACTCCAGACCTGGTAACTGTGTGCTTGTGTGTGTGTCTGACTGAGTAGAACAAATGCTTTTTAGCCCACTCACACCCCGTACAATACATATACTCAACTTTAGCAAGGCTGCTGATGTCACTCACCTAGAAATACACCTTCGGGGAAATCATAACCCAGTAATCTCTGTAGCACATCCTGTAACTGTGTACTGCTGTAGTGTGATTTAGAACTGTGGTAGGGTTCCATCTCTACCCATGGCAATTCTGGATGTTTTCTGTGTGTTCCAATGTCTATGTATGGAGGAATGCATCATAGGCTACTCACTCGTAGTACGTTTCAAATGCCCTACTTTGGCAATCCTGCTGATGTCATTCATTGTCAAATACAACTTTGTGGAATAAGATTTGTAATAATCCCTGGGGTGTGACCTATAACTGCTCTGTATTGAAGTGTGATATAGGCCTTGGTTAGGAGTTCAATATCTACATATGTTGGATTTGGATGTTTTGTGTGTGTCTCACTGTCTGAGTAGGGAGCAATGCATTTTAGGCTAGTCACTTGCAGTAAGTTGAAATGACCCTCTTTGGTAATCCTGCTGATGTCATTCAATGTGAAATACACCTTTGGGGAAGAAGTACTTCAGCAGTATCTGTGGTATGTACTATAACTGCATAGTGCTGTAGTGCAATAAACTAATTAAGTAGGGGTTCATCTCCCAGACATGACAGGTGTGTGTGTGTGTGTGTGTGTGTGTGTGTGTGTGTGTGTGTGTGTGTGTGTGTGTGTGTGTGTGTAACTTTGATCCTGTGTAGAAGTGATGAGGAATGTGTGCCACCTGTGGGCAATATGGGGGGGGGTTGCTTATTTCTTTTATGGTGGCCCTTCTATATATCACAATGTCAACCAGGGATAACAGATGTAAATTAGCTAAGAGGCTGGGGTGCAAAGCCATGCACATACATATGACATCAAGGCCAGCCACGTGTTTGGCTGTGGGAGGGATGCCTATTCGTACAAGACGTATAGTGTGTGGGGCCTCTCAACCCCCAGTAACGGTGCATGTGGACATATGTGCATTTATTAATCTGCCATTGCTATCTACAGATGTATGGCCATATATACCTATATAGATTTATATATCTGTTAATATATATATATATATATATATATATATATATATATATATATATATATAAACCATGTCCGTATACACCTACATAGATATATATCTGTGTACACATATGTAACATGCTTGTGTATGTGTAGACATATAGGTATAGACACATATATGTGTTGATTTAGCCACATGCATGTATATATGTGCATATATATTGATAGGTTCATAGGTTCATAGGTAGGTACTAGGCTATTGGCCCTAGGGCCTATATAAGCCTAGCCAAAAGATACCCTGGCTTTCACCACCCAAGAAAATTATTTTCCTGTGCCACTGTCGAGCAGAGCCACAGAAGTGATCCCCAGGGTGAATTTCCTATCTCCCATCCAATCATCAAGATTTTTCTTGAAGAGTGCTAATGAGGAGCTTTGTTTGATATAGATAGGTAGTTTATTCCAGAGTATGGGAAGTCTCTGGGACAGGAATCTATCCCTCCAGCATGTTCTGTTTATTGTGGTGACAAGGTTTAGGTCCCTAGAGCGTGTAGCTCGGAGGGATTGGGGTTTCTTTAAGTGGAGCATGTCCAAAAGCTCTGGGTTTGACATAGCTTTATGTGTTAGGCAGAGATTGCATCTGACTAGGCAATATGCAACGGAGTAAAGTTGCAGTTTTTTGAGACTGTCTGTGTAGGACATCTCCTTGCGGACGGTAATCCTCTTTGTGAACTATTTCTGCATCCTTTCCAGTTGTTGTAGATGTCTTGTGAGGTACATACCAAAAGGGGCATTGTACTCTTTAATGGGAGTAATGATTGATGAGTAGAGGGGAATAATGACCTCTTTTTTCCTGGATGAGAAACCTTTTGTGATGAGGTGTGCCATGTAGAAGGATTTCTTGACTACTGTGGCAATGTGATTATCAAAGGAGAGACTACTGTCCACCTGAGTCCCAAAGTCTCTTATCACTCTTTTGGTGTTAAGTAGACTACCGCCTATGTGGTAGTTCATGGGTACAGAGTTTTTACGAAAAGGGATGACAATGCACTTTTTGGTATTAAGCTTGAGGCCGTGTCTTTGACACCGGGCATCTGTCTCAGCGAGGCCCTTTTGTAGGATGTCCACATCTTTTAGAGTTTTGATTATGGCTCCTAGTTTGCAGTCATCTGCAAACTTCATTAGCCAAAGACCTTCTGTGTTAGCCTGTACTTCAGAGAAGTAGATACCAAACAGGAGACGACCCAGGACTGAACCCTGTGGTAATCTAATTGTCACTGGTCTGAAGCTGGATTTGGAGTCTGCTACTTTCACAGTGTGGGTTCTGTCAGTGAGCCAGTTGGCAACCCATCTTGTGACATAGGGATTTATACCTAGTTTAGTGAGTTTATCTATAATTCCAGAGTGGGGTATGGTGTTGAAAGCCTTGGTGAGATCTAGATAGGCTGTGTGAACCACCTTACCCTCATCTACGGCTTTGGAGACCACTTCAAAGAAGTCTATCAGGTTTAGGAGACATGATCTGCCTTTTACTAACCCGGACTGGGTGGGGTCCTGAGTTTGGAGATTACCAATGTCATTGTTTATAAGTTCCATGATGATACATTCCATAGCCTTGCAGACCAGGCTCATCAGGCTAATGGGGCAGTAGTTTCTGAAGTCCGTGGTGGCTCCCCCTTTGTGGAGTGGAATAATCATTGCTGTGCATCATTCAGTGGACACATAGCCTAATGTGAGGCTATGATTGAACATGGTACTTAGGTGGGGTGCCAGTTCATCCTGTAGTTCATGTAGAATGCAGCCTGGGATGTTGTCAAGTCCCATGGATGCTGTTTTCTTGGCTTTGGAGAGTGTGTTTTTTACCTGTGCAGCCGTGATTACAGGAACTTTGCATTCTTTTGGTATAGAAATGGGCCCTTTAGGGGCTGAGAGGGAGGTAAAGATAGCACTGAATCTGCCAGGATGTTGGCAATATCAGTTAGTTCTGTATATTTAGTGCCCTTGTGCGTAACTCAGAGCAGATCTGAGTGTTGCCATTGAGATTTTTGACATAGCTATAGAATGTTTTGTGGTTGTCTTTAGAGTCAGTGATGATTTTGTTTTTGTAACTAGCTTTTGAGGATTTTATGAGGGATCTTAGCTTCTTACTGAGGCTGACCAGGGAGTTTCTCCAATCATGGGATTTTACTTTTTTATGCAACAGTTTCTTTCTTCTGTTGTAGAGTTTGTTTATGGCAGGGGACCAACAGATTGGCTTCCTTTTTTTGGAGGATAGCATCTTGGTTCTGAGATTGCACGATCCATGCACTCGTGTAAGTGCTTATAAAGTGCATTTGTTTAGGATTCAGCAGTCATACCTCTATTTTCCATCAGTATGGGTGTTGTGAAGTTTGCCACTTCTGTCTTAAGAAGCTTGAAGATGGCTTTGGAGAAATTCTTTATGGTGGCTTCCCTAATGGGGGGTGGGGGTGGGATGTGGATGTCTAGGGTGATTAGCTTGTGGTTGGATCTGACCAATGAGAAATTGACCTCTAATGTGGAGCACCGGTTGCCCATGTTGGTAATAACCAGGTCTAGAATATTGCTGCCCCTGGTGGGGGTGTGGATAAGTTGATCCAAGGCATTGGAATTTATGAATTCCCGAAAATGTTGAGCACGAGTTGGTACATGAGTAGCTTTCCCAGTTAATGGTGGGGTAGTTGAAATCACCCATTATTAGGTTGTTAGGTCATATACTAATATTTTCCAGTGTATCAAGAAATGAGGAGTGGGAATCCTGGGGCATGGTGGGGGATCTGTAGCAAGGTACAATTTGGATTGCGGTCTTTCCCAGAGTTAGTTGCACTTGGATAATCTCAGATGCATTATGCTGAGCAACTAGCCTGGAGATGTGGATATCCTTAATGAATATGGACATGCCTCCACATTTAGTGTTTCAGTCCAGGTTAGGTGGCCGAAAGGTGTGGTATGAATTATAACCTGGTAATGCAGGTGTATTCTCTGGAGCCTTGAACCAGGTCTCTGTCACTGCACAGTTGACGATGTTCTCCATTTTAAGGAGTGCCTCGAGTGAGTGCATTTTGAGGTTTAGACTTCTACATTCAGTAGCAATGCCCTCAAATTCTGGTTGCTTGTACCTGTTACAGTGGTGAATTTGTCATTTGAACCTTGCCTAAAAAAGGCACTATAGGGGTGGCTAGAGTCTTAGCCAGTATCCAGGATCCCAGGGGTGACAGGTGCAGGCCATCTCTGGCAAAGCATCGTGGTTTGTCAATCATGTCATCTCTGGCAGACAGATACTGAATCCCCTTAGAATGACACCAGAAGCTTAGCCAATTGTTGATGTCAATCATTTTGTCCTTGTACTGTGGTATCATTCTGGGTGATGGCAGGTGCTACTCAGAGCTAGGGACATACCTGCCTGGGCTACAAGATCGGACAGCTCCTCCACTTCCCTTTTCATGTAGTCCAGGGAGGTACATCTCAGGTCATTCACACCAACATGGACAATGACAGAGTCATAGTTGTACTTGTTGTGGAGTGACCTGAGTGCATGCATTATATGGTGGATGCTGGCACCTTAAAGGCAGCTGACAGTAACTTTCTCTTTGTTTAGCCTGGTGAGTGGAACATCAGTGTGCCTGACTATAGATTCATCTATGACTAGAGTGTTGGGTACGTTGTTATGCCTTATGGGCTGTGGTTGAGTGGCACACTGAGTTTGTGGGCTATGTGTCATTTTGGTTGTGTTGGAGGGGGGTGGAGGTTGCTTGTATTTCTGCTTTTGAGGTCCCATTTGCTTGGGCAGGTTTTACTGAGAGCTTCCATGAATGTAGGTGTGTATTTTGTGTTTCTATGTGTGTGTTTTGGTGATGTAGGTTTTGAGGGACTATGTGATGAGTATGGTATGGTGCAAGTTTTTACCTTCTCCTCTTGACTGTTTAGTCCAGTCTTGCGTGAAGAGAGCTTTGCTTCCAGTTTGGCTATATAAGTGCAGCTCTCACAGGTTGTAGTGTTGGGTGGTAGGAGGAGAGAGTTGTCTGTATACATGAGGCAATTGCTGCATTGCCCCAAGATGCCCAGAATCATCAGGTAGACAGGAGAAAACACCGGATGAAACACATGATAGATATGCATATAGTTTTAGAAAGTAATATATATATATATATATATATATATATATATATATATATATATATATATATATATAGATAGATAGATATGTTGTATCTGTTTAGATATTAATATAGGTACACACACATACATCTAGATGTTGGTATACATTCTCTGTACTGTTGCATGACTGGACTGGATGATATGTTTCTGAAAGCATCAAATCTCTTTGTATCTGTAATGGCTAAGTGGGAAATTACTTTGCCTATGGTGTGCAGAGTCCTTGGTTTGAGCCTTGCTAGAGCTGTTTATTTTGTTGCTGGGCAGACCAAGGCCCGTTGGATACACACTAATTAAGGCACTTTAAAGCAGTTGTAATCAAATTTGCACGAGTTTGCGCGGAGCTGAGCAATGCCTACACAGGTTAAGCAATTCAGCAGCTAACTCAGTGGGCACCAGGCCTGATGTGAGGCTATGATTACACATGACAGTTAGGTGAGTTGCCATTTCATTTTGTAGCTCTTGTAGTACACAGCCCAGGATGTCATCTGGTCCCATGGATGGTGTATTCTTAGCTGTGGGTAGTGCGTTTTCTGCCTGTGTGGCCATAATTAGTGGGCAATGGAACCCTTTACGTATTGACACAGGCACATTTGGGGGTGGGGGGGTGAATGTGGCATGAAATCAATTTGCCAGGATATTAGTACATTCAGTGGGAGCAGTCTATGTAATGCCATTCTGTTGCAGCTCAGAGCACTTCTGAGCATTGCCAGTTAGAATTCAGACATAACTATAGAATGCTGTGTGGTTGTCTGTGGAATCTGTGCTGATTATAATTACATAACCTGTTTTGGAGGATTCCATGAGGGATCTCAACATCTTACTGGGGCTGGTAAGGGAGTTGTTTGCATCCTTGTATTACCCTGTTTCTTCAACAGTGTCTACTGTCTGTTGTATACTCTGTAAATATCAGGAGACCACCAGACTGGCTTGATTATTTGGGAGTTGAGCATCGTGGTTCTATGTGGGATGTCAGGAATCATACACAAGTGGCTGTGCTCATACAGTGCCTTAGTCTAGGATTCATCAGTTGAACTGTCAGCACCTGTCTCTATGGGTGGCACAAACATTGTCACTTATGCCTTGAGTAGCATGAAGTTGGCCTTAGAGAGGTATTTTTTGGACAACTGTAAATACATTCCTTTCACATGTTCAGTTTGATTAGGCTATGGTGGGATTACTTTGGTGGAACTGCAGTCCCATGTACTGTTGTGATGGCTTAGTGGTTAGTTACCATGACTATATTGTACAGGGTCCTGGGTTCATGACTTGCAAAGGCAGGTTATTTTTGTTCTGGCCAGAACAGCGGTTAATGCATATGGACTAATTAGGGCAATTTAGGTCAGTCACACTCAATACAATTAAAATGCCCTACTCTGGCAATCCTGCTGATGTCAATCACAGTGAAGTACACCTTTGGGGAAGGAGTACTCCAGCAGTCTCTATGGTGCATGTTATAACAGTGTAATGCTGTAGTGTGATATAGAACTCTGGTAGGGGTTTTATTCTTACACATGGGAGTTGTGGATGCATTTGTGTCAGTACATATGCCTGTGTAGAGAGCAATGCACATTTGGCTAGTCACACTCACTACAATTCATTTGCCCTACTTTGGCAGTCCTGCTAATGTCACTCACTGTGAAATAAACCTATGAGGAAAAAATACTCCACTAACATCTGTGGCACGTTCTATAAAAGCATAGTGCTGTAATGTAATAACTAGTTAGGTAGGGATTCTAATCCCAGATGTGACAGGTGTGTGTGTGTGTGTGTGTGTGTGTCATAATGTGTTGATGTTTGTCATTTGTGTCCTATGTGAGTGTGTAGCAACTGGACGCAATGGTGAGTGTGTTTTTAAACTTTCTTATATGGTGCCCCTAGCATAATTCACAATATCCACCATACAGGGATAACAGATGTAATATCAGTACATAGTCAGTCACGGGTTTGATACCCTGGACTGGTAGGTGTGTGACACAAACATGCTTACCTTTTACTCTCCCAACCCACCCTGATTATCTTTGCCTCTGTCTGCCTCTCTCACTCCCTCTCTGGTGGATGTGGAGACTTACACCAGCTTTGCTTAGGCAGCGGCATGTGTATTGTCAGTGATGGTCATAATCAGCTAATGGCCTCTGCACAGATTACAGCCCTCCTCTAGCTGATTGCATGTGGAACAGCTGCGGTAATATTCCCATAGCCAATTGCATGGAAACACACTCCAATATCTAGGAACATCATTTCAGTGTTGGGCATTTTCATTCACTGTGAGCAGGATCTAGATCTGTTGTTTGGCAAACAGCATCACAGATGGATTGGAGACTTACCTCTGACAACATACACTGTGGAAACAAGCCAGCTGACTACAAACTGTAAGTGCTGCAATACTGCAGTTGGGGTAATATTGGTTTAACAGGGTGTGTGTGGATATGGCTGCCTTTGCATGTTTTAATACTTGTCATGTCGGTGCTATGTTTATGAGGAATCCCAATCTGTAGGGTCATCTGCAGACTGGGCAGTATGTGATGCCTTGTGTTCCATGTGTTAACCACAGAACACCTATCTCTCAACTACAGAAGGTAGTGTGAGGACTGCAGTTAGTAGATGGTGACAACTGGGAGAGGTACTGACATCATATCCCTCATAGAACATATGTTGCATCACTCCCTTTTATGACAGGAAATGTATAAGGTCATCACAGTGACATGTAAATATTGGCCCTGTCTTTCTGCCTCCAGACAAAACCCTGTCAACCTTTGTACATATGTCATGCTGTAAGGGGTGCATTTGTTCTGTACACCATATTCATTGACAGAATAGCTGATAACAAGCCAGTGAGATATCAGACTGCTACACATGTTATGTATAGTAAGGGTTATATGTGAGGGCATAGCCTGGGCATTCTGTGATTGTGTGTACAGTACTGAGGTATGTGTAAGTCTGGTAATTGTCAACAGTGTGTGGATAGTGCATATTTACCTTGGCCTGTGCAGAGACTTTGGTAAATGTCATCGTTCATGGTCCTGTTCTATCTGATGTTACATGCTGCTCCACTGTATGTCACCTTATCAGCTTACATGTTTGTAGGTGTGAATGCACACATGTCCCAAACCACAGACAACCATTGGACCACACTGTGTAGCGGCCCAGTATATGTATGGTTGTTGTGCGAGTGGCTCATATAAGGATGGTGTACATCAGATAGTCTATATACTGTAATAGTACACTAGCTTACCATATGTGGCTGTGGCTGTGTTCACATTGGTTGTGGTTATACACTTTCACACAGGTGTCTGTTACTCCTTGATGCAACATGCATGTAGAGCCTCTTATCTATGCAGGTACATGTGTATTCCCACATAGGAGATGTAGTCCAGTGTTGAGTCAGTCTGCCTGTAGCCTGTACTGTGCTTTGTTACATGCCTAGCAGCTTACTGTACTTATCCATTGAGATGTCATGTCCAGATACTTGCCAGATGTACTACTGCTTGGCCACCAAAACAGTCATGTGTGCCAGACAACGCAGTGGGATGCAGTTCTAACTAGTGATTAGTATGTGGCCATGGCACCTCTGTACCAGCAGTTATTAAGTGTAAGGACAGTCAGAGGTATATGAATACATAACCTATGAGGGCAAATGTATACCAGTATGTAAATGTTATACCCGTCTACATGGCTGTTAACATCCACATCGACAGGCCTGGTCCACATATCTTGCATGAAGGGGTTCTGTGTATACCCCTGGACTGACCGAGTGTGTCAGACTGTCCACATATATTGGCCACATCGCAGCCATAGTCCACAGGGGTGTTACAGTGCTAGCAGTGGTACTGTACTATGATGACTTAGGATGTCTATAAGTAGCCAATGGCACACATGTTAACAGCAGATGTGGCCTCCCACACACACTATTTCTGTGAAGACAATCCCGATTACAGTACCAATAGTCTACAAATATACCTTCAATACATACGTGATATCCCCTTGCACTGAGTGGTTTGGACCATTGGGGCTGAGGTAGGGCTCCACTCCATGTGCAGGATATATGGTGAACATATATGTATATATAAGTATACATATATCCATATAGATATGTGCACATGTACATATCTTGCTTACTGTATGACAACAGTTTCACACATATGTGCCTGTGTTCTAGCCTCTGTCCCCCACCTACATACTGGGCTTTGCACATGACATACCGTCAGGGGTTGGATGTAGTGGGCTGTGTGTATGTCATGCTGTCATTCCTGCCATCATTCCACTGCTGTTGTGTCCCCCACATATACTGGGGGGTTGGGGCTATATATGTGTGGGATTCACCTACACAATACATGTGTGCCCTAATGCACTCCAGAGGCCAGTGTATGTAACAGTGGTATATGACCCAGTAATAGTGAGTGTAGGGGGGTGCACCATGACTAACCTAGGCTGTTAGAACATGTGTGGGTATCTGGGATATGCTGCCTTGAGGTATCTGGATGTACTTTACCAGACAATCCACCTTGGGTAAATGCAGGCCTACTGCCTCCTGCCATACGGGATGTTCTGTTTTTCAGTATGATTGTGATGATGTCAAGTATGCCTTATTATGTAACAGATACATCCCATTATGTCAACTAGGGTCTGTACCCCTAGGGATTGTGTACAGAGTGTAGATAGAGGCTGCTGCCCCATACATCTGCATTACGTACTGTTGATTGTCTGGTATGCTGTGGCCCAGTCTGTCATTACTGATGAACTACTTGAAGGCCTCAGCCTGGACAGCAACATATGTCAACTTTTCCAGACTACTGTCTTTGTATAGCTGTTTCACAGTTGCATTATACTGTTCATATGGATGTCAGTGTCTAAACAGCTATATGACATGGCATATACAACTGTCATAGTACACAAATGAAGCTTTCACATTCATTTAGGCACACCTGTGTGTGGTGTTATACCCTTTGATATCTCTGTGGGTATATGTTGCTGGCTATGAATGTCATTTGTATGGGTGGCTCATACAGTTTCCAGTTGGTAAGGTGGTGACGGTAGGAATACTGGCTGCTCCATATTGTGTGCACGTACTACATATGTATATTACTGCACAAATCTGTGTGTGTGTATGTGTAGTGATTTATATATCTATATCTATATATAAATATATATATATTTATATATATATATATATATATATATATATATATATATATATATATATATATATATATATATATATATATATATATATATATACCTGTATCTGCATATATGTGACTGCGTATATGTATCCTAGGGATGGCCATGTCATGTCTGGTCCTGGTTATGGGATCTGCAACACTTGGTACTGTATTACAAGAGGGTCATGCTTAGCTGGGGGGTATACCTATTCGTACCAGATGTATATTGAGTGGGGCCTCTCAACCCCATTACCATTGCATGAGGATATATAACTTATGTTATTTCCCCATTATCTACAGATGTTTGTCCTCATATACCTATATATATATATATATATATATATATATATATATATTTATATATATATATATATATATATATATATATATATATCTGCTGACATATATATATATAACCTTCCGTATATATTTAGACATGTAGATGTGGACATATATATCTATAGATATAAGCATTTGCATGTTTATATGTTCATAAATATTTAAATATATATATATATATATATATATATATATATATATATATATATATATATATATATATATATATATATATATATATATATATATATATATATATATATATGAATATGTTGTACCTGTTTAGACATTAATATATTTACGCACACACATACATCTACATGTTTGAATACATTCTCTGTACTGTTGAATGACTGGGCTGGATGATATGTTTGTGAATACATCAAAGATATGAATATCTGAGGTGGCTTAGTGGTAAATCACTTTGGCTATGGTATGCAGTGTCCTGGGTTTGAGGTTAGCAGAGGCTGCTTATTTTGTTGCTGGGCAGAACATGGGCTGTTGGATACAGAGTGATTAAGGCGCTTTAAAGCAGTTGTGAGTGTGTTTGTGCGGGTTTGTGTGGGAGTAAGCACTTTTAACCGTCAATAAGCGGGTTTCAGCCTGTTTTTGCGGAAGTAAACACTGCCTACACAGGTTAAGCAATTTAGCAGCAAATTGAGTGTGAGAAACTGTAACCGGAAGTTAGCAGTGCCTACCATTGCACAAACCTGCTCAATCACGCTCACAACTGCTTAAACGTGCCTTAATCACTTCATATCCAACAGCCCTTGTTCTGCCCAGCAACAAAATAAAAGGCCTCAGTAAGGCTCAAACCCAGCACACCACAGCCAATGTGATTTACCACAAACCCATTTCAAATATACATAAAATCAGATGTTATTACAAACATAGCATACAGCAAAAGAAGTCAACAGTACAGGGTATGCACTTATACATGTAGATGTAATAGATATATACCTCTCCCGCTATTATATCTATCTATCTATATAAATATCTACATATGTATCTATCTATCTATATATATCTATATATATATATATCTATATATATATATATATATATATATATATATATATATATATATATATATGCATACAGCTATACAGATATACATATATATATATATATATATATATATATATATACCTGTATCTGCATATATGTGACTGCGTATATGTATCCTAGGGATGGCCATGTCATGTCTGGTCCTGGTTATGGGATCTGCAACACTTGGTACTGTATTACAAGAGGGTCATGCTTAGCTGGGGGGTATACCTATTCGTACCAGATGTATATTGAGTGGGGCCTCTCAACCCCATTACCATTGCATGAGGATATATAACTTATGTTATTTCCCCATTATCTACAGATGTTTGTCCTCATATACCTATATATATATATATATATATATATATATATATATATATATATATATTTATATATATATATATATCTGCTGACATATATATATAACCTTCCGTATATATTTAGACATGTAGATGTGGACATATATATCTATAGATATAAGCATTTGCATGTTTATATGTTCATAAATATTTAAATATATATATATATATATATATATATATATATATATATGAATATGTTGTACCTGTTTAGACATTAATATATTTACGCACACACATACATCTACATGTTGGAATACATTCTCTGTACTGTTGAATGACTGGGCTGGATGATATGTTTGTGAATACATCAAAGATATGAATATCTGAGGTGGCTTAGTGGTAAATCACGTTGGCTATGGTATGCAGTGTCCTGGGTTTGAGGTTAACAGAGGCTGCTTATTTTGTTGCTGGGCAGAACATGGGCTGTTGGATACAGAGTGATTAAGGCGCTTTAAAGCAGTTGTGAGTGTGTTTGTGCGGGTTTGTGCGGGAGTAAGCACTTTTAACCGTCAATAAGCGGGTTTCAGCCTGTTTTCATGGGAGTAAACACTGCCTACACAGGTTAAGCAATTTAGCAGCAAATTGAGTGTGAGAAACTGTAACCGGAAGTTAGCAGTGCCTACCATTGCACAAACCTGCTCAGTCACGCTCACAACTGCTTAAACGTGCCTTAATCACTCCATATCCAACAGCCCTTGTTCTGCCCAGCAACAAAATAAAAGGCCTCAGTAAGGCTCAAACCCAGCACCCAGCACACCACAGTGAATGTGATTTGCCACTAAGCCATTTCAAATATACATAAAATCCGATGTTATCACAAACATAGCATACAGCAAAAGAAGTCAACAGTACAGGGTATGCACTTATACATGTAGATGTAATAGATATATACCTCTCCCGCTATTATATCTATCTATCTATATAAATATCTACATATGTATCTATCTATCTATCTATCTATATATATATATATATATATATATATATATATATATATATCTATATATATCTATATATATATATATATATATATATATATATATATATATATATATATATATATATATATATATATATATATATATATATATATCTATATATATATATATATATATATATATATATATATATATATATATATATATATATATATATATATATATATATATATATATATATATGCATACAGCTATACAGATATACATATATACATATATGCGTCAATATATCTATATACAGCAATATATGTATGTATGTATATATATATATATATATATATATATATATATATATATACACATATACATATGTGTGTGCGTGTGTGTATGACAGAAACAAAACTAATTGAAAGCATTGAAATGTAGTGGGACTTGATCTGATCAGAAGTGTGTCATATTAACACATACAGTATTGAAACGTGACCCTACTACGTCTATCAATGTTGCATAGCAATTTATTTTTATTACCTATTTCATTTGACTAAGCCCAAGGTATGTTCCTCGGCCTCCACTCTACTAATTTCCCTGGTGCACCTTCCCATCACTGGCCATATGTTGATCTCGTTGTTATGCAACCACATTGGTACTCACCCCATTGCCCACCCCTGTCCCCCCTTGCACATCTACCTCCACAAGGCAGTCTGATTACAACTGGTCCATCCAAACCTGTCATGCGTCGATCCATAATGTCATGGCCATTGCTCACTGCAAACCCCAGCCCCCACATGCACATTAACCATCCTAGGGCAGACTCCTCACCCCTTTACACATTGACCTCTCTCCAGTTATAGGGACCCAACATGTATGTTGTCTCTACCCAATCATATTCAGGCATCCCTACAGTCTAGTCCATGTTACACACATACACTCTCCACCTTTGGAGATAAGAGTCAACCCAAAGAATCCATTTGTATTTGTTGGTTTTCACAATTGGGACGGACCTGTCTTGGTTTCATGCGTAGATGTAGTGAGTCAACAGTATTCAGCCCACTGGTAGTATCTGGCCACCAGTCTGAGAAGCAGTGATATGTTTCCACCCGTACCCAGCCTCATTTCCCAGTTCCACTTCACCGACGATCCAGCTTTGACCTTCCTAGCATGTCACATGCCCCCTCGACGTGCACTCATCTGTTGTTTTCCTGTTGTCTTCCAGGTATACAAGGTGCACACAACCGCATTTGACACGTGACTTATAACAGGTTAGGTTCCAGGTATACGTGATGGACACACCCCCTGTATACACATGACACTACACGTTTCTCTTTGTTTTACCTTTGTCATGATAATGAAGATGCACACAGCACCTTGCAGGACTACAGGGCCAACTTTATCATTGGACAGGAACTGTGTAGCTAATATAAATAAACAGCTCAGAAGATGTAAAAAATGTTTAAATGGTTGCTTGTATTAATGAAACATGTCTTTCTGAATAAATCTTGATATTAAATGAGACAAAATTGCTATATAATACATGAGTTGCCATTGTTTTCCTATTAATTCCTTTTGAATGCTTTCCTGCCCCGAAGTTTGTTCTTAGTTATATACAGATATATATCTATAGATATAATAGAGCACATAACAAATACATATATGACCACAGGCACCATTAATGGAGGTGAGTGGGCTCAAGCAACATACACCTGACACGTGCCGATATTCTACCCCCCCAGCCACACAGGTCTGTCATGGAACACAATACCAACTGGTGCAAATTCCATGACCAGAACCTGACACTTCATGGCCACAACATATTAACAGTAAACCATGCCACCTGTATGATGTGAGGCTGGTATCAATAACATCAACAGTACAGTCTGGCTACTATAGTGAATGTACAACGTGAAAGCAATAAAACATTCCTAAGATACATATACACAGACACAGGTATGCAGATACATATATATATATATATATATATATATATATATATATATATATATATATATATATATGTCTAAATATATAAATATATATATATATGTCTAAATATATAAATATATATATATATATATATATATATATATATATACATGTATGCAACTACACATGCACACACGGAGGTATGTCTAGGAAGATGCATTATTAGAGGGTGCACACTACAATGAACAGCCAGTATCCCTACAGTTGCAACCTCATCAGATAGACAGTGTATGAGTCACACATACAAAAGACAATTTTGCCTGAAACATATACCCACAGAGGAGTGAAAGGATGTGACACAACACACAGGTTCGGATAAATTTTAATGGTTCATTTGTGTAGCAATACATTTGTTTATGCCATGACATATAGCTGTTAGACATTGAAATACATACAAAGAGATGAATGAAACCCTCAAACAGATAATTTATTACAGTAATCAGAAAGCATAAAATATGTTGGTGTCAAGGCCAAGGCCTTCAAGTAGTACAACAGGAAAGACAGACTGGGTCACAGGATAACAATCATTCAACAGTAAGTAATGCAGATATACAGGCCAACGGCCTCTAACTACATTCTGTACTCAATACCTAGGTGGAAAAGACTGAGGTTGATGATGGGATGTATCTGTTACATAACAATGCATAACTGAAATCATCACAATTGCACTGACAAACAGAACAGGCTGTATGGCAGTAATCAGTAGGGCAGCAATGTTCACAAGGTGAATGTATGGTAAGCCAGCTTACTACTAATATACCTCCCATATTGTAAAACCATAGGTTAATTATGGTGATCCCACCCCCATAGACTGACATATAGGGGCATATAACAATGTTACATACACTGCCCTCTACACTGTAGAGGGGCACACATGTGTTGCGCAGATGAAGCCCACATATATATGGTGCATATGTTCTGTACACCATTATTCATTGACATCATACCTGATAACAAGCCAGTCAGATAACAGACTGCTGGACATGCTGTGTATAGTATTAGCTTTTACTGAGGGCATGACTCGGACAGTCTGTGGTTGAGTGTACAGTACTGTTGTCTGTGTACATAGGGAAGGAGTCTGCAACCTTCAGTATCCCAGGAGTCAGGTCTGTCCCCTCTCCCACTATTGTAGTCATTGTGAACCATAACAGCTAATTGACCCATAATATGAAGATAACACTGGATATAAGGTTTTAAATATTGTTATACTAAATATGACCGAACTAATTGTATCAGAGCAATACCTAACATCCATCCATCATTGTGTTCCTGTGTTGGCCCTGGTTGAGCTCTGTGTGTGTTTGTGTGTGGGTGGTGCATTACAGTTTCCATTAATCCTCAGAGGTACAGGGAGCCACTACAGCAGGTTGTTAGAGCCGCATATGGCTCCAGAGCTTCAGGTTGCAGACCCCTGAGTTAGGAATTTGAAGACCATCTGTGTATTATGTATATGTACCTTGGGCAGTGCACAGATCATTGTAGATGCAATTGTTCTTTGTCCTGTACTATGTGATGTTACATGCTGCCCCAGTGTATGGTACCCTATTTGCTCACATGTCTTTAGGGCCAGGCACATGTGTCCCATACCACAGACAGCAAATGGACCTCATTGTGCCATGACCAGTGTATGTACGGTTACTGTGTGAGTGGTACATATGAGGATGGTGTTTCTCAGATGATCATTATACCATCATATTAAGCTTCTGTAATCACATACCCTGTTGTGGAATATGACGGCAGAACATCCTACTGCTGACACATGTACACCTACAGCACAACTGGATAACATTAGAGACCGCAATCAAGCAGTGTACCTAACAGCTTTAATGCATTATTGCCTGATGACTACACTACTTGACAAATGTGCCTCACACCTTACCCCCTACAACATTTTACACTGCAGTACTGTATAACACTGTTGTACAGTCACCATGTGTATCAGAACCATATAAGCCTGTCCCTGCATCAATGGTATGGATGACAAGGATGAGGCACAGGTATCATCATATGCACAGTGTGTGTTGTTGGATCGCTAGAGGCCAAGGGTGGCCCATACATTTGACACCATGTGTGTGTGTGAGAGGTGTACTCTGGGGAGCTGGCCGAGGTGATATGGTGTGTGCAGGTAAGAGGTTGTCCTAGGTGTGTTTTTGAGAAGGTATGGGTATGCATGCACATAGTTCTGCCATGTGGCTGCCCTATGCAGGTGTTTATGGACAGCTGCAGACCATACCTGGCAGGGTGTGCAGTTCAATGACTCCGGCCATGGACACATTGACTGCACCTGCTAGGTGTTCCACGGGCACGTCCAGCTACAGCCCTTGATGTGCTACTTTCACCTGCAAATGACATTTGTCCCCTGGTACCAGGTCCCTCCTGTGACTGGCCAGCACCATGTGCATGTGGCCTGCTGTGGTGTGGTGTGGACAGCACACCCCCGCACTGCTGGGGGTGCTACTACCACCATGGAAGCCCCTTGGTGTCCTGCCATGTCCACATTGACTACCAGCTGATGGTGTTGCTGCCTTATGTCCATGCAGATGTTGCACCACTCCCACCACACATTCTAGCATGGACAGACCACGGTCAGTGAGAGCTCCACAGATGGCACTAGCAAGTCCACGGGCATTGTCATCTGATGATGTGAGAGCAGCCCTCTACAGCCTGAGGGCCTGTCTGTGGTAATGTTCTGTATGTTCCTGCACCACCATGACAGCCTGAAACATGCATCGTGTAGTAGCACCTATATTGCCTCTGCCAGGGGCATGATGTCCAGTTGTCCTACCACGAGCACCCTGGGACATCTGCCTATGTGATGCCCTATGGACAACCGGCTATGCCTGCTGTGACCAGACATAGGAGGCATGGTCACCACACATTCTTGTACAATTGCACTAAACACCAGCTGTCCCTCCACTATGGCCACTGGTGATGGGGTGTGTATAGGTTCTGAAACTGTGTGCTGGGGGTGAGGTAGTTAACAGGGGGATGTCAAATGTACGTGCAGTGTTGTCCCCTGACAATCCAACCTGTGCCACACCATTAGTATCATCATCATCATCATCATCATCATCATCATCGGTGTCTGTATGGACACCTATATCAGATCGACTGCAGAAGGGAACGTGACCCACCTCGCCACTTGTGTGGGATAACAATAAACACACATTAAAACCTGTACATCATTGCCTAATGGTATGCACACACACACACACACACACACACACACACACACACACACACACACACACACACACACACACACACACACACACACACACACACACACACTTGCATTATACCTACCTGTCAATGGCTTTACAGTCAGTCCCACTTGTATGTCCATGTGTTACCTCACCCTGCATCACTCTTGCTAACATACACACATTGATACCACTCATTAACATCACAGTCCTACAAATGGCCACACAAGCAGACACAACATAAGCCCTGTTGCTACTTTACCTGCCTGACCTGTGTGTGGTGGATTTATATGGCCTCACTGCTGTAATTCGGTATGCACCCTCTATATGGCCGGAAATTATATGCATGGCCCCTATATTTGTGGGGTACTATGTTGCATCCATAATATCTCCCACTGGTCTGTCATGAGTATGTAAAGCTCAGTACATACCAGATATGCTGCTCCATCAGCCCATCATATGACAACTGTAATATTTGGATACACTTTCTAGTGTTAACTAGTACTCCCACAAAGTATCCGTAGAGCTTCATACATGGGTTGTAGGTGACCTCTCTGCTGACTGCAATATTAAGTGTGTACCTGGAGTCTACCTTCCCTCTGGATGCCTGTTCCATGCTAAAGACCATATTATACTATTTGCTGTCATGTGAATACGCACATGAGAGGTATTCCTGGTGTGTAATGTGGCAGTCCATCTCCATGTCTTGCACTATCATAAAAGGAGGTACAGGCATCAGAACACACCACAATCACACATGCATACGTGGCCACACACACAAACACCCACATGCACACATGCACCCTACATGCATCTACGTCCCTCACGTTCAACAGGGTGACCCTGCATGCAACCTAAATAATCACCAAGAGGAATGCACACACATACAGGTGAGGTTGCACATTGATCATACACACAGTCAACCTATTACCCATCTGCCAACATGCAGAACAGCATGCATTTCAGCTATAGTCAATCCATGCTAGCAACAGTATACATGTGTGTGATGCTTGTGCTGTGTCACTAGGTGATGCCCCTTCCCCTGGATATCACTGCACCCATGTGCACAGTATTGCTGTGCACCTCTTCTGCACCCTGCCATGTGCTGTTTGCCACAACTCACAGGTGTCAACCCATTGTGGAATGTGTAGTACTGCATCGGTTATATCAGCTTTACTTCTCACAGCCCCTATGTTTTTCAGCAACACATACCTGGGATGATATGTGGACAGTTGTCATTGGTGAATGCCTGATGCCTGATGTACAGCTGTCATCAAACCATGTATGACTACTGCAATAGTCTTACACTTAGAACCATCAGTGCATACCGTGACTATGGGGGTGTACACACCTTTATCTCTTTCACACACACAACCATGATATGCCGTGTGACCACATCACTGCATATCTTAGCAATGCATGAGCCTGGTATGTCACATATGTCCTGTACTTTTACATACAGTGTCTACAGATGGTGTTAGGTATGCAGCTGCTGACCACAATGCATACACAACATATGGGCATATGTGTGTGCACACCCTTATCTTGACGGTTTATCACACCTCTTGTTGTGTGTACTACAGCAGTCATTGCTCCTGGCAGGGATATACCAGCATGGGCAATGTGCATTTGCCAGTGTATGTTCAGTCTGCCCTACAAATGTCCCCCTTTTCTGTATGATTGCAAGGTCTACTCATGTGCACATCCCATGGTGTTCACACATTGCCATCACCACTGCTGTGTGTGTAGGGTTATGGCTGCCACAAGTCCTGACCCTGACTATGTACAGAGAGAGCCATTCCTACCATCCTTAGTTTCCCAGCTGCAGTGCACTGG
Source organism: Protopterus annectens (assembly GCF_019279795.1). Taxonomy (NCBI): domain Eukaryota; kingdom Metazoa; phylum Chordata; order Ceratodontiformes; family Protopteridae; genus Protopterus; species Protopterus annectens. Next base: position 361,305,805 of record NC_056733.1, on the reverse strand, counting down.
TGTGTAATGCTGTGCCCCCCTCCTTCTGCTCTTATGCAGATGCATGACAAATAAGCCCTACACATGTGTGTCTCTTTGCAGTGTCCCATACACTGAACACCACATGTTGCTGCCTAGACCCAAATGATAATGCAGAGTACTGCAATGCCTTATGCCATAGTACAACTCTGCAGCAGTTGTCATTGTCCTACAGGTATATGCACTGCTGTTGCACTGTATATGGATGTTGTTCAGAACATGTCAGTAAAGTAGGCCATGTCTAGCACCAGTAAGTTACTCCCTGTGTACACATTCCATAATGACAGGATGTTAGCATGCAGCTGTCTGACATACCCTTCCAATACCCCCATCATGCTCTCCCCTGTGAGACTGTGCATTTCACAGCAACAATACATGACATGTACAGCATGCATTCAGGGTAGGTGTGTTAGATGTGTGCTTGGCATATGCCATCACCATTACATACTTGTTGTGTTGGCAAGTAACTACATGAAACATACTCACCAGCTACAGGCTGTTGCTTTGTTCTTATCCCGGAGGGACCTACATAAGAGGGTGAGAAAAGAAAGCTAAGTGGCCACACCTGTGGCAGTGCTATAGGCTGGGTGCAGTATTACCATACATGAACGGTACATTCCCACAATACTACCAGATCTGGACATCTGCTTATCACTACACTGCAGCAACACAATATATCTATGACATGTCAGATATGCATGATCTACCTGTACCAATTGGGATGTTTACACAACAGTGGTCTACTGATGTGGTCTGTGTACTTATTTGCATGCATCTGTTGTGTGGGTGACACCCACCGCCATGATGTATGGCAGTTGTTGTAGACTGTTGGGATGGGCAGGTGCCACGAGGCTGGCCAGAAGCTCCTTCACACATTTCAGTTGGGTTGGGTGGCATGGCCCCCTCATGGCATGGTGATCCCCTTGGACATCAGCAGCACGGTGCCAGACATGGTGAAGCAGGTCACTGCAATGATGCCGGACCTGCTCATATGTGCAATTGTGATGTCTGACATCATTGACCCTGTGGAGAATGTCGGTCCACAGGGCAGACCACTCCTGCAACTCATGTGAATGCCTGCCAAATAGCACAGCATAGTGCTGGATTATGTATGTGAACAATATTTTGTTTTATTCATTTGAGAATGTGGGCAAATGTACATGTGCCATAGAGTCTGTAAGACATAAAGATGTAAACAGGTCTGAGCAACTCATACAGCATGGTTACCACAGTTCTTAATACACAGCTCTGCCACCCCCATATCAGCTTCAACAGACTGTACACACAACTCATTAGTTATGGCTACAGATTAACTAGCAGTTGGACAGATATTGTATTGTACCACACCTTCAGCTATGTCATTGTAGCCATGTCCCCTGTGTGGACACTATCATTGCTGGCCTGTTACACACTATTCACCTGCATGGCATTGTCAGGGCTACTATGGTTATATGTATGCTAGTGGTATGGCTGATCTGTGATTGCTGCACATCTGTCAGTCTGTGTTATTGGGGATATCTGTGCATGGTGTTTGACATATATCAGGATTGTGTAGACTATTACTACCACCATATGTTCAATAACAGTGACACTATAACATGTATATGTTCTATTGGCCAGCAGATCCATCTCTCCACAACCATCTTCCCATGATACCTGGCCACATCACATGTGTGTCCCAACATGGGGCCTCCTCATGTACTGTTACAGCAATACCAGTAAGTGGAACCTCCCAGGGCATGTTGTCCCCCACCTCAGGGCACACAGACATGTTCCTGTCCCCTGGGCTCAGGTCTAGGGTCTGTGCCATACCGGACTCAACAGACACATGAGGGATGTACTACATCAGTCTGAAGGACACAGTACACATTCACAAGGCCAACATGCTCATCCTGCTCAGCCTCCAGACCAGGCACCTTAAGGACATGGACTGCTGTTGTAAGTAGCATTGGGTGGGAGGCTTGTTCCCATTGTGGCTATTTTGGGGCCCATGGGGCATTCACATCACAGAACACACACACCATCCATGATATTTAGCCACCACATGTGTCACATGCTACCCCTGTAGACTGTCCTCTATATCTACCACTCCTGACCACCTCCACATGCATAGCTGCCATACTTCCCCATATTCCCATTGTATACTTCACAGATGGGGGATATGTGGTGCCAACAAGGGAATAACATGTGACATACCTCTCCATGGTGCACTCACTGCCAGCTGTAGATATCTGTGTGTATTTCTATGTGTACTGCTGCCTCGTACATAGCACGCATCACTGTGACATTAATATAGGGGACATGTCTGTACAGATATATATGTTTGTGTGTGTGTTTGTATTTATGTAGACGTGCATATAGGTATATATCTATATATGTGTAAATATATGTGATGTATATATGTGCACATATATATGTATACACATGGGTGTATGTGTGTATATATATATATATATATATATATATATATATATATATATATATATATATATTACTGGACATACATGCTGATATAAATATATATATCTGTATATATTACATATGTGACATATGTACACATATGCATACCTGTATGTGGGGTACATTCAGACATCAGTTCTACAATCTCAACAGATCTTCCTGCACAGCTGCAGTGCTCTGCCTTGCTACAACACAGACAGGCATTACATATGCAATTGGCCTGACATTAGTAGAGTATATATTGACACCTATTGCAGGTAACCGTGTTACTTACCTATGGCACCCCGAAATGCTACAATACAGATTCACGTGAGTATCCTGCAACTGATGGCCTGTGTCTGCTACATGGTCATCATAATATGACTGTTTGTAAGCTTGAGTGACCAGGCCTCTCTGTGTTGGACGGACACCTTCTAGCTTACATTTGTTTCATAGAACTAGCCAGTTTTTCAGTTGAAACACTCACGCCTGTTTCCTTGAGCTCAGCAGTTGTTCACTACTTGATTTAAGCACTAATTAAGCTACTAATTCCTACAGGAATCAACTGTTCTCACTTGTCTTGATGAACAGTTTTTAGTACTTAATAAATAGGCACATATCCAGACATGTGTAAGGGTCAAGTCCCAGTGTTTTCTCCTGTCTACCTGCTGAATCTGGCCATCTTGGGGCAATGTAGCTGTTGCCTCATGTACATAGACAACGCTCTCCTTCTACCACCCAACAATACAACATGTGAGAGATGCAGTTATATAGCCAAACTGGAATCAAAGCTGTCTTCACCCAAGACTGGACTAGACAGTCAAGAGGAGAAGGTAAACACTTGCACCACACCACACTCACCACATAGTCCCTGAAAATGTACACCACCAAAACACACACATAGAAACACAAACACACACCTACATTAGAGTAGGCTCTGAGTAAACACCTGCCCAAGCATCATGGACATCCAAAACAGGAACACGAGCAACCTCCACCCCCCAACACAACCCAAATGACACATAGCCCACAAAGCCAGTGTACCACTCAACCACAGCACATAAGGTATAACAACAAACCCAATACTCCAGTCATAGCTGACTCTATAGTCAGGTACACTGATGTTCCACTTACCAGGCTACACAAGGAGAAAGTTACTGTCAGCTGCCTGTATGGTGCCAAGAACTGAGACATAACACATGTACTCAGGTCACTCCACAATAAGTACAAATATGATGCTGCCATTCTCCATGAGTGGGTGAATGACATGAGATTACCTCCCTGGACTACATGATAAGGGACATGGAGGAGCTGTCCAATCTTGCAGCCCAGGCAGGTATGACACTATCCCTGTGTAGCATCTTGCCATCACCCAGAATGATACCATGGTACAATGACAAAATGATTAACATCAACAATTGGCTAAGCTTCTTGTGTCATTCTAAGTGGATCCACTATCTGTCTGCCTGGAATAACATGATGGACAAACCACAATGCTTTGCCAAAGAGGGCCTACTCCTGTCACCCCTGGGATTCCTGGTACTGGCTAAGGCTGTTGACACCTCTATAGTGCCTTTCTTAGGCAAGGTTCAAATGATAAATTTACCACCATAACAGGTACAAGCAAGCAAAGTCTGAGGGTACTGCTACTCAATGCTAGTAGTCTACACCTCAAAATGCACTCTCTCGAGGCACTCCTTAGAATGGAGAGCATTGACATCTGTGCAGTGACAGAGACCTGGTTTAAAGATCCAGAGAGTACCCCTGCATTATCAGGCTCTAATTCATACCACACATTTAGCCCACCTGACCTGGACCAAAACACTTAAGGCGGAGGTGTGTCCATATTCACTGAGGATATCCACACTTCCAGGTTAGTTGCTCAGCATAATGCATCCGAGATTATCCAAGTGCAACTAACTTTTGGTAAGGCCGCAATCCAAATTGTAGCTTGCTACAGATCACCAGCCATGCCCCAGGATTTCCACTCCTCATTTCTTGATACAGTGTAAAATATTAGGGTACAACCTAAAACCCTAATAATGGGTGATTTCAAGTACACCACCATTAACTGTGAAAAGTAGTCATGTACCAACGCTTGTGCTCAACGTTTTCTGGAATTCATCAATTCCAATGCCTTGGATTAACTTAGTCACACCCACACCAGGGACAGCTATATCCTAGACCTGATCATTACTAACATGCTAAACCAGTGCTCTACACCACAGCTCAATTCCTCATTGGTCAGATCTGAACGCAAGCCCCCAACCCCCATTAGGGAATCCACCATTAACACTTTCTCCAAAGCCAACTTCACACTTCTTAAGACAAATGTGGGAAACTTCATGACACCCATGCTGACAGACAATAGAGATATGACTGCTGAATCCTACACAAATGCACTTTATAAGCACTTACATGAGTGCATGGATCATGCAATCCCTAACAGAACATAGATACTATCCTTCAATGAAATGGAAGCCAATCTTGTGGTCCCCTACCATAAACAAACTCTACAAAAGAAGAAATACACTGTTGCAAAACAGAGTAAAATCCCATGATTGGAGGACATCCCTGGTCAGCCTCAGTAAGAAGCTTGGATCCAACATAGGGTCCTCCAAAGGTAGCTACGTAAACAAAAATGCCACTGACTCTGAGTACAACTACAAAGCATTCTATAGCTATGTCAAGACTCTCAACGTCAACACTCACATCTGCTCTGTCTTATAGCATACTTGCACTAATTATACAGAACTCAATGATATTGCTAACATCCTGGCAGATAGGTTCAGTGCTGACTTTACCTCCCTCTCATACCCTAAGGGGCCCATCTCTATACCAAAAGAATGCCAAGTTCCTATACTCATGGCTGCACAGGGAAGCACACTCTCCAAAGACAAGAACACAACATCCATGGCACCTGACAACATCCCAGGCTGCATTCTACTTGAACTAAAAAATGAACTGGCAGACCACCTAAGTACCATGTTCAATCATAGGCTCATCTCAGGCTATCTGCCCACTGAATGGTGCAAAGCAACGATTATCCCACTCCAAAAAAGGGGAGCCACCACAGACCACAGGACCTACCACCCCATTAGCCTGATGAGCATGGTCTGCAAGGCTATGGAACGTATCATCATGGAACTTATAAACCATGACATTGGTAATCTCCAAATTCTGGACCTCACCCAGTTTGTGTTGGTAAAAGGCAGATCATGTCTCCTACACCTGATAGGCTTCTTTTAAGTGGTCACCAAAGCTATAGATGAGGGTAAGGTGGTTCACACAGCCTGTCTAGATCTCACCAAGCCATTTGACATGATCCCCCACTCTGGAACTTTATAAAAACTCACTAAACTAGGTATACGTCTGTATGTGACAAGATGGGTTGTCTACTGGCTCACTGACAGAACCCATGATGTGAAGGTAGCAGACTCCAAGCCCAACATTAGACCAGTAACAAGTGGAGTACCACAGGATTCAGTGCTGGGTTCTCTCCTGTTTGGTATCTACTTTTCTGACATACAGGCTAACCCAGAAGGTCTTTGGATAATGAAGTTTGGGGATGACTGTAGACTAGGAGCCATACACAACACTCCAGACAATGTGGACATCCTACAAAAGGGCCTTGCTGGGACAGATGGCTGGTGTCATAGCCATGGGGCTGAAGCTGAAGGCCAGCACGTGCATTGTCATCCCTTTTGGTGAAAACTCTGTACCCATGAACTAACACATAAGCAGTAGTCAAACTAACACCAAAAGTGTGATAAGAGACCTTTGGACACTGGTGGACAGTAGTCCCTCCTTTGATAATGACACCGCCAGAGTAATCAGGAAATCCTTCTACGTGGCACACCTCATCACAAAGGGTTTCTCATCCAGGGAAAATAGGTCATTGTTCCACTCTAGTCGTCACTCATTAGACACATTATAGAGTACAACTCCTCTATTGATATGCACCTCACAAGACATGTACAACAGCTGGAAAGGCCACAGAAATACCTCACATAGAGGATTACCAACCTCAAACAGATGCCCTACACACACCTTGTCATTATACTGCAGATTTACTCTATCGCATATCGCCTACTTAGAGGCGATTGCTGCCTAACATATACAGCTATGTCACACCCAGAGCCTTTGAACATGATCCACTTAAAGTTATCCCAATCCCTCTGAGCTGCACACTATATGGACCTACACCTTGTCACCACAATAAACAACACATGATGGAGGGATACATTCCCATCCCAGATGCTTCCCATACTGGGGAACTAGCTACTTATCTATATCAAACAAAGCTCCTCAGTAGCACTCTTCAAGTCAAATCTGGATGATTGGCAGGGAGATAGTGATTTCACACCAGGGATCACTTCTGTGTTTCTGCTCGACAGTGGCACAGGAAATTAAAGTTCTTGGGTGGCAAAAGCCAGAGTACCTTTTGGCTAGGATTCTATATGCCCTAGGGCCAATAGCCTAGTACCTACCTCCAAATCTATGCACCTATGATGGCATTACGTCTACCACCAGCTATTGGCCATGTAATATACATACTTCCAATTACACAACACACACTGTGATGGCTTACATCCTATATGTCAGTGTTGACCTGCACAGTTAAGGGCTAAGGCCCACTACCCACAGGGACAGACACTATTGTCCATCACAGTTGTTCAGTTGAACATCATCACAACAACACATGATGGTACATATAGCTATTTCAAAATTATCTATCCCATTATGATGGACCAGGTATTACATTCTATTACATGTATATGTTTTTCACATACCTCTTGTTGAACAGATGTTTAGATGGATAGCAGCTGGCTGTGACATCTCTCTCTCTCTCTCTCCACAAATCAGTGTCTTCTAGTTACTGACCACATGCAGCTTGCTGTGTAGTATTTCCAATTACCATTGTCATGGCAACCAGCTACTATAAATCCCTACAGCATGTGGGTGTGGTCCCTTTACCTTTCCTGTATGATGGACATCCTCCTGTGTGTAGGCATCAGTGTTACATACGGCAGGTAGCAATATCTTTTACAGGAGGACCAGCATACTCAGGCCAGCTACATATTTTAGGTGTTTCCAGAACTGCAGAGAGAGTGTGAGTAGAGTTGTGTTATCCTTTGTATAGTACTGGTGTTACAGGGTGTGTGTGTGTGTGTGTGTGTGTGTGTGTGTGTGTGTGTGTGTGTGTGTGTGTGTGTGTGTGTGTGTGTGTGTGTGTGTGTGTGAACATATTAGTTTACCTTGGAATGCAGTCTGTCTGCATAGCTCTCAACTGTGAGCCTATCCTCTTGGTGACCAGAGCTGTGCCTATCATGTTTCGCCTGTCCACCGCACAGGTCCTGTGTCAGATATTTTACTGGCAGTGTGTGTGCTGAGTGCTATCAGTACAAGGCTCCATCCACTGAACTTTCTAACATAAATCCCTAACTAAGGGTATGATGCAGACTATCCTGTAAATCCAGTGACTTGCTGAGTGCATGGCAACAGTTGCCCAGATATGGGCCTGTGTTCCAGCTGCTGTCCTACACCTACATACCAAGCTTTCTGTGGGTATCAGGGGTGAGATGACTTAAGGTATCTGGATGTACAGTACCATACACTTCACCTATATCTGCATTATATACATTAAGTAGTTTGATGCAGACCTATTACCTCCTGCCATACAGAGTGTTCTGTTTGTCTGTGGGCTTGTGATGGTGTTGGTTATGGCTTGTTATGTAACAGTTACATCCCATTTGGTCAGCTGATGTCTTTACCATCTACTGCTTCTGTACAGAGTGTACATGAGCTGCTGGACTGTACACTGCATTAGCTACTATTCATTGTCTGGTATCCTAGGGCCCAGTCTGTCTTTACTATTGTCACATCTGCAGGGCTTGGCATGCTCAGCAACAGTTGTGGTCCTTTCCAGAATACTGTATTAGTATACCTGTTTCACATTTGCATTACCCTGTTTATATGGATGTCAGTGTCTGAACAGCTATATGACATGGCATCTAGAACTGTTATAGTACACAAGTAAAGGTGTTCCATTTATACAAACCTATGTGTGGTGTTTTTTTCCTATAACCTCTCTGTAGGTATATGTTGCAGGCAACAATTTTCATTTGTATAAGTGGCCTATACAGTGTCCAGGTGTTCAGGTGTTAACTGTAGGCATAGCGGCTGTTCCATATTGTGTGCACCGTCTATGTATGTATCTTAACGTGCATATCTCTATGTATGTGTAGTCACATGTATATCTATATATATATATATATATATATATCTATCTATATATATATATATATATATATATATATATATATATATATATATATATATATATATATATATATATATATATATATATATAACTATATTGTATCTGCATATATGTGTCTGTTGATAGCATCCACATTTTACATTTCCTATGGGAGCCAGACTGTACTGCATGATATGTTAGCATTACCTGCCTGACATTGAAGATATATATATATATATATATATATATATATATATATATATATATAGAGCTACATATGTAGACCTATATAAAGATATGATTGTAGATGTAGGCATTTGCATGCATATATATTTATATATATATATATATATATATATATATGTGTGTGTGTGTGTGTGTGTGTGTGTCTACATATATCGATATATTGCATGTGTTTAGATATTACATTATTTACAAATACACATACATATACCTAATTAACTACAATTCCTATACTGTTGAATGACTGTGCTGGATGATATGTTTGTGAAAACATCAGGTTCCTGGTTTGAGCCTTGCTGAGGCCATTTATTTTGTTGCTGAACTGAACAAGGACCATTGGATACAGAGTGATTAAGGCACTTTTAAGCAGTTGTGAGTGGATTTGAGCGGGTTTACGCAACGGTAAGCACTACTAATCTCCGGTTACAGTTTATTAGCTTCTACTTTGCTTAATCTGTGTAGGCAATGCTTACCCCCATGCAAATGCACTTCAACACGCTTACTATTGCTTATTTGTGCTTATACCTGCTTACTAGTGCCTTATTCATTATGACACTGACACTTCACATGTGCATTTAATGCAATACTCCAGTTCACATTTAAATGTTATTATGTAGGTTATACAGCAATAAGTTGTTAAAACATGTTCATATACATATTTCACATGGAAAATGATATGTGCTGCAGTGGGATTTGAACCGGAATGCCTTTTCGTTAGGCAGGTGCTCTAATCACTACACTATTGCTGTGCTGCTTCATTTGCATATAAACCCATATACCCATGGATCCTAGTTCCCCAAACACCCACCCCAACACTTCACTGACACATCAGTCATCTATTCTCCAGCTGGAAAAATGGTGTATCCACACCACTACACATTGTCCACTCCCTACTCCTTTGGACCCATCCCATGGGTTGACTCAATCCAAGTATCCTCAGACATCCCAACCTTTTAGTCCACAAACATTGGTGAAATGAATAACCAATAGGAAACTATTCCCAATTTTTGGGTTGTCCCACCTGGGACACACGTTTATTTCAAGATTAGATTCTATACTTCATTACTCCAGTTAATAAGACACTAAAATAAATTAATAACTAAGACTATATGATAACTCATAAGTTACTCATGAAAACCAATGATGTACGAGTTCTGCTACATTATATTACAAATAAAAACCAGTTTAGTGACTGGCATTAACATAGCCGGCAAATCACAGGAATGATTCCAATATTTCATAATGGGAAAGTCCGCACATTTTATTTTTTTGAGAAGAGCACTAACTTGGAAACAAAATGCACAAATCTGAATTATTGCAAATTCGTCCCTTCCCCTCTATCTTCTCTTAACTCTAATACTATAGTACTGCAATATACAACAGAAACAAAACAACTTATTTTGCCTTGGAATTTTATACCCCAGCAAAATCGTGCTAATGTCGCAAATAAATGAATATATATATATATATATATATATATATATATATATATATATCTATATATCTATACATATATATGACAAGCATTTCATGACAGTCTAAGTAAGGCCTGTACTGTTACAAAGGCCATGCATTTTGCATGAAATTGATTTGGGATATATAAGCCACAGTGCAGAGAAGGGGTCACCGTCTTTTTTGTACTGGACTATAAATAAATGTTTATTTAACATATGTTAACCGAGTATGCAGACTGTTCCAATGAGTCAGGATTCCATTCAGTCATGACTTGAGCCTTAGAGGCCAAACAACACAACTAAACATACACGAGAATCATACCTCTCAACCTCTTAATGTAAGACGTCTAGCCAAAACCAAATATAATTGGGGATGAGGAGGCAAAGATTGGGACATACTGGGATCAATTCAATATCTTTGCTTGACAGAGGCTCATTAACTTGATCAATGGGCAGCGTATGCCGACACACCTTGGCTAGGCTTATAAATGCCCTTCGGCAGATAGCCTAGTACCTGCCTATGAACCTATTACATTTATGGTTATGCACAACCTATTATGCTATATACTGTCGAGGTTGTAGGGGCACTTTCATGTTATTTATGTCTGCAAAAGGAATGAATGTAGTACAGGGACTTTAGTCCTTGAACATACCTGCCCTGACTTGTATAATGGTTGGAAGTCCAAACAACCCGCAATTTTTGGGTAGTCCCACCAGGGACTAACCTGTAATTGTTTGTAAGGTAGACATAGCAGGTCAACAATGTTACTTCCACTGGTAGTATCCTGCCTGTGGTCTGGGAAGCAGTGGTATGTTTACTTGTATTGTGTGTTTGTATGTTTCACCTGTCTAGGTGGGGGGGGGGTTTGATGCTATGTGTTACACGTTTGCTGTTTGGACCCATCACCCCCATTGGCACGGCCTATGAACATATATAATCAGGAACCAACCACGATATAGAACATGTACTGACACCAAAATAGGCGGTTCAATTACAACAAAGGCTGTCTTCCAATATCAAAGTGTTCGTTTCAGCAATGATCACATCCAGAATTCCAAAATCTAGACTCTTTATTATTAACTAACATTGAACAAGTGCAAAAAAAGAACTGGATTTAGCGCTTTCATCTCCGTTCCGGACACCTCATCAGAATCAATTAACAGCACTTTTACCATTCCTTTTATACAAAATCAAAGGAAACAATTGGAAGCAATTAAAACTATTAAGTGTCAATCAAATAAAACATTAACATTGAACAAACGCATTGGCTGGCCATATTGATTGGGATTCTTTTGAAGACATAGGAGGTATATACTTCCTATATACCAATTGAAAGGAGGGGATTAGAAATATATATAAAATATGTTAGGTAGTATATAAATATTGGATGTTTCAGTACTTAAAAAGCATATTTGAGTGTGCAACATCAAACTAAAAGTTAGTTGTGTAAGGGTGACATAAATACTTTCTTCCATGTTATGACAAGTTCTTTTTACACATACCTCCTCATATTCATGTGCTAATATGCTTAAAATATTAAAATATTGAACTACTATTAAATAATCCCTAAATATATAGAAAATTACCTCTTCCAAATATAAATCATATGTAATGTATAATAATATCATTCTGCTAACAATATTTTATACTTTATACAAGTTGGCTTACAAATACAAATAAACAGCATCAGAGAAGCAGCTTCAAAGAAGCAACATCAGAAAAGCAGCATCAACTGGGCAACATCTGAAAAAACCTCACCTAACACTGTCAATTTAACCTGTTAAAATATGAAAATACTTCGGGACAGTGGAATTGTCCAATATCCAATATGTATATAAAAAGTATACAAAATGTTATAAAATATATGTAAGAAGTGAATTAAATATGTATAATATATATAATAAATAATGAATATAAATATAAATATAGATACGTATCTGTAAATAGATTGCGAATATATAAGTATGAATTGTACAAGAGCCTTGTGTATTGGTATGTGAGTATATATCCTTGAATAACAATAATTATAAATATATTAGTAAAAAAAATTTTTTAAATATATTTTTTATTGTAAAAATCCTAGGACAAAATATATATATGTATATATATATATATATATATATATATATATATATATATATATATATATTTATATACATAAATTATTAAAAACTCATGAAAATTAAAAATTAAAAATGTGCACTCGTAAAATATAAAATTTAAACAACCTTAGGTCTTGTGTCTTTTTGGATCTTCTGATAATATTTTGAGGGCTGGTGTAATAGAAATGTGGTCATTCAAACCCTTGCCACTACAGGCGTCCAATTTCAACTGGCAAATCATTTCCCTGTATTCTAATTTGGTATCCCAATCACCCCCACTTTCAAAGTGTTCCACTTCCTCAAGAACCCAAAACTTGAAGTTTGCTTCTTGACATATAAGTGAGTGTCTATAAAGGGCATTGTTTTCATTTTTCCGGTTAATATCCCTGATATGTTTGTAAATTCTCTTTCTTAAATGTCGTTCAGTTTTGCCAATGCAATATCCCCAGCAAAATTTGCAGTATGCCAAATATACAACCCCCTTGGTATAGCAACTACTGTATTTTCTTGCCCTCAATATCATCCTCAAACTTGGAATTTTCAGTTCCTTTCCTTTTGCTATAAAGGGGCACTGTGGACATCTCCAACATCTAAAAGTGTCCTTTTTATTGGAAACTGTTTCTCCTCCCTCATGATGCTTCTTTCTCTCCAGGATATTCTTCAAATTTTCATTCCTCCTGTAGCTACATGTCAACTTCTTTTGAAAAACAGTAACTCTAGTAGGCATTGTTCTGAACATTTCCCATGTTTCATTAATACATTTTTTGAGCCATCCGATATCCTTATAGTATGTGAGTGTCAAATATGGTAATATGCTCTTCTTGTCTACATTGTTTGTAATTTTATTGTCATCACCCCCAACTCCATTAATATTGTTCTGTTTGTTTAGTAAGGGTACATAGGTGGTACCCCATCTGTCAATCACATATTCTTTGATAGAGTGAGTAAATTTTAGAGGGTAGCCTCTCTGATGGAACATATTTTGTACCATATCTACTTCACAAAGGAAGTCTTCCATATCAGATGTCATTCTGGCTACTCTAATCATCTGTCCCTTCACTACATTCCTTTTTAGTTGATTTGGGTGATCACTGTCAAAGTGTAGATATGCATTGGAATGGTGTTCTTTCCTATAAATAGTACATTTGTAAGTTTTGGTTTTGTAATTCTTTTGAAGTTTAATATCTAAATAGGGTATTTCATGTAAATCAATTTCATATGTAAATCTTAAAAAAGTGGTACTGTTATTGATAAACTGTATACATTTGTCTATAAATTCATCAGGGCCTTCCCATTAAATAAACATGTTGTCCAAAAAAATGGTAATAGCTTTTTTTTTTTCTATAATAAATTTTTATTGATATATATTTTTCAAATACAATAAAATCACACACATAATTCACTACTATTACTATCAAAACTATATACAATATCTACACGAAATGCTTCCATATAAAAATCGTCATTATTCCAAAAAAGAAAACACCAGGGAAGAAAAAACAAAGCCAAAACATTTGTAAAAGTACTTTGCGTCTATACATATCATGCATATTTTCAAAACATTGTTTCCTCCACATATACATCCAAACTTTAATATATTGCTAATAACAATATTATGCTAATATAATATTAAAAACCTTTTCCCATATTTTCGGGTTATTAATATTTTTGTTACTTTGCTTCAGGAGTAATTTATGTGCTAATATATGCTTTATAGCCACAAGCTTAAAATTATCCCATGATGTCTTATCTGGTTCTAACCAATTTGTAGCTATATATAACTTCATCAGCAAAAAAATATTCATACATATTATAGTTTGTGATCTAGAGAGCTCTCTTGGAGGAACATGTAGAATCATAAATTCCCATGATAACATTGAACTTTGATAACCCATCTTTTGTAGTTGTGTAAGAGAGTTCCAAAGTTTATATATACACTTGCAGCTCCAGAACATATGAAGAAGATCCGCTGTTTGATTTGTGCAATATGGACAAGTTGGAGAATTCCTAGGGTTAAATATATGTAACCTAAGATGAGTATAATAAGCATTATTCCAAATCATCAACTGCGTATACATCAACTTTTGAAAAGAGACCGATTGTATTGTTAAATCAATACCTGGTTATCTGTTACTGTCATTTTGTTTACCCAATACTCTGACAACAGAATTTTATCCTGGAATTTTAAATCTTTAATTAATTTATTTTTTGTTGTTATAAATTTGACCTCCTGTTGGAGAGCCTGCCACAATTTAGAGCATTTATCCACAATTCCGACTACCGGTTTAAAGTTTTCAAAATGACTCAGAGCAAGTTCTCTGATTTGTCTCATGATAACCATATAACTCTTAGGAAGATTCAATTCCTGTCTAACTTGCGAAGCCGATAAATTAAATTTATTAAAAACATCAATCAGAGTCAAATTAACTATTAATGGGAATTTACTAAGATCAATCAACTGATTATTTAGTTTAAAATTGGGATTCCTATGGAAAGGTTGAAAAACCATTATATATTGCAACAAGTCTACTGATTGGAATAAATTTTGCAAAGATAACACATAGGTTTTTAAGTGGTCCATAATCCCATACTTTATCAAACTACTTTTACCCAAAAAGGGTAAAGCTTTAGGATTTATATTCCGATCTAGAATATGCTTGTAATTCAAGACCACCCAAGTTGGTATCCACTTTGTACTAGTTACCTCGTAATTAGCAATTCTTAAACACCTGTTGGCGTTCACAATTAAATAGTATACTTCAAAATTCTGTAACTCAAGTCCTCCTCTACTCTTCGGGGTCATTAATTTCTCATACGATATTCTAGTTTTCTTTGGCTCCCAAATAAATTTAGCTAGATCTTTATGAATTTGTTTAAAAACTGTCTTTGAAATTGATACTTGAGCAGACCTAAAGATATACAACATTCGTGGTAATATATTCATTTTCACTATTGATACTTTTGCCAATACCGGTAGTCTTAAATTCCTCCATCTGCCACAATCCGCTACTATTTGTTCTCATACTCGTTTAATATTATTACTATAAAAATCCTTATTATCCGTAGAGAAGCTAATACCCAAATATTTGATATTTTCTTTACATGATATCTTCCCCACCAGGGACATTAATGAAAAAGGTTTAGGGTTTTTTAACGGGAAAATACTAGTTTTCTCCAAATTAATTTTGTAATTAGAGACTTCTGAAAATTTGTTTATAACATTTAATATCTTATCACTATCAGAAATTGGGGTTGTACAATAAATAATAAGATCATCAGCAAATGCCGACATTAATAATTTATTCCTATAAAGTATTGGTGCATTATGATACATATTTTGCTTAATATATAAAAATAGAGGTTCTAAATAAAGGTTAAACAATAAGGGGCACAAAGGGCAACCCTGCCATGTACCATTTTTAATCTGTATTCTTTTAGAATAACTCCTATTAATATATAACGTAGTATACGGATTACTATATAATATTTGTAGTATCTGAATAAATTCCTGTGGCATATTGAACTAAGGTAACACCTCAAACAAAAAGTTTATATCCACTCTATCAAATGCTTTCTGAGCATCTATTATAAGGGCATAAATATCGGAGTTGTTTTGTTTGGCATACATCACCATATTATGTAGTGTAAGTGTGTTATCACTAGTTTGTCTAGTTCCCATAAATCCAGCCTGTTCCTTAGAAATTAACTGTATCATAATCTTCTATAACCTGCATGCTATAATGGTAGTTAGAATTTTCATATCCACATTTACTAAAGCTATTGGCCTGTAATTATCCGGGCTTTTGGGGTCTGAATTAGCTTTATGTATAAAGATTGTTTTTGACGCATTAAGGTGAGGATCACTCATTTTATTTCTGATTATGTAGTTAAATATATGAGACAATATTTTACCAAAACTATCAGCAAACTCTTTATAAAATTCAACTGTCAATCCATCAGGACCTGGTGACTTATGTACTTTCATATGCTGAATTACATATACTATTTCCTCTGGAGATATAGGTTTAATCAGATCACCTTGCAGACTCTCTTCTAATTTTGGAAAGTTAATTTTTTGCAAGAATCTTTTATTCTGTTTATGTATAGACCTATCAATTTGACCCTCATATACCTTGGTATAGATTTTTTCAAAAATATCAATAATATCCTCAGTTTTAGAGTACACTGTGTCATTACATTGTATTTCCGAAATATGTACAGTTGTTTTCGATTGATTTATAATCCTTGCCAATGCTTTTGACGGTATTTGAACATTATTGGCATATTTCACTAAACACCTATGCTCCTGAAGTGTTAATCTACTATTATGCAGCAAGAAGAGATCCCTTTGACATTTCAACATTTCCTTCTCTGTTTGAGCATTAAAATTCTGAATCAGTTCTTTATCAAGTAGCTTCACTTTTATTTCTAATTTTTGAATATCATTGTTTTGCATTTTCTTATAATATGAGGCTTTTTGCAAAAGAAATCCTCTAAGTTGAGATTTAGCTGCTGCCCATTCAATATCAGGAGTATGTTCCTGAAGCTTCATCCTATCTGTTAAACCTTTCAGATATTTTACAATTCCATCTATTATATCCTTTTTATTTAACAGATTTGGATTAAGTGACCAATTGTAACCTCTATGCATTCTTATATCTTTTAAATCTTTAGAAAACCTTAACAACATTTTTGAGTGATCTGATAGATATCGAGTATGCATAACCACTACTGGTTCCAAATTAATTAATGCTTTGGATATCAAGAAAAAATCTATTCTAGACCACATTTTGTGGCATGGTGAATAGAAGGTATACTTAATTGCATTATTAATATTATGTGCATAACAAAAGGGATCATATAATTGAAAATCTTCCTTGAAGTCATTTAATGCTATCCTGGCCTGCTTATTAAATGCTCTTTGTGGACAAGACCTATCCAACTTTGGATTTTGATAGGTATTCCAGTCCCCACCCACAATAAAATAATAACCATCATACTGTGTTAAGATTGGATATAATGATGTTATGAAACTTTGTTGGTCATTACATGGTGCATATATATTCAAAAGTAAAAGAGGTTTATCAAACACATTATCCGATAAAATAACATAACACCTTTGCCCATTTTGATCCACTTTAGAGTCTAAAATCTTGTCTTTGTATTGAGTTGTAATAATTATGGCTACTCCAGCACTGTTTGTCTTACCTTCTGATGCCACTACCGCTCTGATCCAGTTCTTTTTCCAAATATCATCCCACTGATCATTTAACAAGCGTGTTTCTTGTAAAAATGCAAACAGTGCTTTATCCTGTAGCAATATGTGTAGTAACAGCTTCCTCGTCTTCAAGTTATGGAGCCCTTTAACGTTCCATGAGTCTAATTCCCACATTGACAGGTCTAATTATCCAATAATAGTATAAGAGGGAAATTGTCCAATGGATATGTACTAACTGTATACTAAACATAATCTGGAAGCATTTCCTACATCCCGTCCCCAGCCAGTGCTTACCCACTTTACCCCTGGACCAGGACTTATATAGGTCTTGTATGTGCAAAAACATGAACAAGGTTCAAAACACAAACATATTTAAAAGCTTCATGTAATAAAACTTAAAACATTTCCTAAACTTACAACCTATATATTCTAACTTAGCTACTACAAAGTCTAAACTAAACATTCCCTAACAAACACTGCTATTGCTCTACAGCTTATGTTCCAACTATTAATTAAGCAAATCTCCATTGTAAGGTATTATTACCATTTTTAAAAAAATTATATATTGACTAGCTACTTATACCTACCCCAAATACCTCTTTTGTTACAATCATAATTTATATACCACTTTTATTGAGTGAGAGAAAGAAAGAAAAAAAACAAAAAACAAGCAAAAAAAAAACGTAAATGCATCCCACATTATAATTCTGCACCATGCACAGTACCTGCAACTACCAATTATTAAAGTTATGCAGTTGCATGCTTTAGTTCCCAACTATAATAACATTAATTGTCTGATTAACACCACCCAATAGCCACTATTTACCTATTTATATTCATATATACAGTGCTAAACCTTGCACCCACTGCAGATAGTGTAAAAAATATAATTTGGTTCAAAACTATAAGCATAAGGAAAAAGAAACAGGAAAAACAGATGCTATTATGTGCTTCACATACACATTCTAATGTTATTTACTTGTTTAAAAAAGCATTAACACATTATGTCAGTTCTTTTCAGCTTCTCAAGCCAGGAAACCATCAGTAATACTCGCGATGGGGGACCGCTTTCACAGCTGAACCACAGGAAGTGTTACATCGAAATCCACACTCTCAGCTGCATTCAAGAGATTTCCTGTTTACCACTCGACAAAGATAGTTCGTAGAGGTCATAAAAGTTCAGAAAACGGCCAGCAGACCCTCGGATTATCGCAAACAAACAGTTTTATTGCTTTTACAGAGGCCTAAACGACTTAAGCAAGGAACAAAGGATTACCTAAGCCTTGAAGTATAGTACATACTGGATCTGACCTCAGGAGCATGCCAGTCTCAACAGAAGTTTCTTTCAGCTCTCTGATGCAGGTAAAACTTTAAAAACCTTCAGAAACACTCTCTTTGCCTCGTTTATAGTAAAAACAGAGTATTTAATCCCATCCACCATAAATGTAAGCACATTAGGGTATTTCATCTGAAATTTAATTTGCTTGTCAATCAGAAATTTACAGTATGCAGATAAAGACTGCCTAGCTTGCCTTACTTGTAGTGGTAAATCGTGAGCCAGAGATATTTTATTATTTTTCCACATAACAAAGCCACCATTCTTTTTTGCAGTAAAAAGTATTTTGCTAACATCTTGAAAGTTCAATATCTTAGCATATACAGATCTAGGCATATCAGAAGGTTGTACCTCTCTCAGTGCTCTGTGTGCCCTTTCGATAACAATTTGTTTCACTCCATCAGCATCATTTAACAAAATTTCAAGTATTTGTGTTATAGTTGGTATTAGCTCTGCATACTGAATGTTTTCAGGGAACCCTCTAATAATAATATTATTTCTCCTAGACCTCACTTCTAAATCAGTAAGTTTGCTTTGCATGGCTTGTAAATCCACATCATATACCTTTGTTTTCTTCTCCAGCAAGTCTATTTTGTCCTCCGTTTCTGAAATTCTAGCCTCTGTTTTGTCCATTCTCTGAAGCAGCTGTTTACATGAAACTCCAAAAGTTTGTATTTGAGTAGTCAAGTCCTTTAAAGCTTCTTGTATAGGTAACAATGCATGTTTGATATCGTCCATGTTCAGTGGCTGATCAGTTTTAGATGTAGTCTCTGGCTTCTGTTGTTCCTGCTGTCTAGTAATTCTTTGTTTTTTCACACTCCCATCCTTTACTGGAGACTGTAATTCTGACAGCTTTGTTTTGGTAGTAGATGTTTCCATGCTTTTTCCTTCTTGTGACATTTTCCTTTCCCCAAGCTGACAGGTAAAATGAAGAATACACACAGTCCTTTGTTTATTCCTCTCTTCAGAGCTAGCTAATCACTTAGAATCCTGATGGATAAATACTTTTTTTTCCACTTTTTTTCCTGATTATAGATTAATTAAGTGTAGATGCATCTTTTTTGTCTTTAATTTGATGTTCAAACCTCTTGGTATCGACTCAGGTTACAGATTTTTCTCAGGTTTATTAAAGAGCTGCAGGTCAGCAGTGTTTACAGAATGGCAGCCATCTTTTAATCCTCGGTAATAGCTTTTGATAAAAATAGAAAATTCAGATTCAAGTAAGTAGCGTCTTTCCCAATATAACATAATAATGTTTGCATATATAGGGGCACATGCCGCCCCCATTGCAACTCCTTCTTTTTGGTGGTAAAAGTCCCCTTGAAAAAATATATAATTATTTTTTAACACTAGTTCCATACTTTCTAACACTAGTTTAAATTCATCAGGTGTTAACAGATTCATCTCTATTAACATCTTTTCAAACCATTCCATACCTATCAAATGGGGTATGACAGAGAACAAATCTTTAACATCAATAGTAATAAACTTAATTCCATCTCCATATGGGTCCTTACCAATTTTTTGCAAAAAAATCCCAGGAGTCCACTAAAATGAGTGGATACTTGATGTGGTACTTCTTGAGTTTTGTATCTATGTATATAGCTAGAGGCTGGGTTTTAGACACCTGTGATGAAACAACAGGTCTCATTGGGGGATTGTGGATACATTTATGTGTCTTGGGTATACCAAAGATAGCAGGGATGACTGGTTTACTAACTTTCAAAAAATTATATAAGTCCAGGTCAATAAGACCTTGTAGTAGGTTATCTTCTATAATGTAGTCAATTTTCCAGTATGAAATGTTAATTTCATTCCTAGAAACTAGTGTGTAACTACTGTCATTTATTAAGTATTTCGAGCATTCTGTTTGTGTAGTCCCATTTGTCCATAAGGACAACCCCCCCAGCTTTATCTGGTTTCATCACCTGGATTTTTTCATTTCCCCTAAATTCATTGAGAAGTTTATTTTCTTCATCAGTTAAATTACTTTTGTGTTGATTCCTGTTGTAATTATATTCACTTCTAATTCTTTTAGTAAGGGTGTTTTCAAAATTGGTTATATCATGGTGTAGGGGAGGGCTATATACACTGCGTCTTTTCAGCATATCTTTTTTTAATTTTATGTCCTTCCTCTTTAAATATGTGTGTGAAATTGAGCTTTCTGGTAAATATTTTTTTGTCCAATAAAATATTGTCAATGTTGGGTTTCTTAGTAGGTACAAAAGTAAACCCCTTGGTAAAAAGTTTGAAATAAACTTCATTAATATTGATATAAGTATAATTAAAAATATAAAAATTATTAAAAGAATGGATAGCTAATTGTTTGTCCCTACTTTTGTTAAGTTGCTCTGTAAGAAAATTCTCCCTTAAATCATCCGTGTTTAACTGCTCTACCTGTAAGCTCTCCTCATATATTAATTGTGATGGTTGTTGCCCATAAGCTGCTCTTATGACGGTTGTTGTGCACAGTTCCTTAGCCTCTTCGGACCTCCTCGGTCCTTCCCCCTCTAAAGGGACCCTTCCACTAGTATTGTTTAAATGGTCCTCATATTCAATATATTCATGACCGTGTAAATAATTCTCTTCCTACCCTCTGTTGTTATCCCTTTCACCTCTTGTACAATTGTCGTGTTTGTGTGTTAGAAAAATACTTTGCCTGTCATAAAATCTATTCGGTTGGTTGGCATTCCTATTTCCTGAACTATAGGCTATTCCACACCGGTATTCATTCACATCCCTTTCCAATTTAGATATTTTTCTGTTGTAACTTCGTGTTACAATATTATCAACATCATGTAAAGTTCTCAAACATTTTTATATTCTTCAACTGAAAATAACAGGTCCTCATTTATTTCCTTGTATAATCTACCTATATCTTTTTTGTCCAACTCCATTCTATGTTCGTTATGCGTAATCAATATTTTTAATACGGCCAGCCCACAATCATTGAAAATATCACCAATACTTTCAAAAAATTCACTGTCAACATTACCATTAATATTATTGGGGAACTTGTTGATTCTAAACCCCTTCGGTACAATTTTATCTTTTAGGCACTTATTGAAGTACCATTTTTCAACCGATAAGTTTTTGTACCTGGTTAAAAAATGTATTAATGAAACATGGGAAATGTTCAGAACAATGCCTACTAGAGTTACTGTTTTTCAAAATGAGTTGACATATAGCTACAGGAGGATTGAAAATTTGAAGAATATCCTGGAGATAAAGAAGCATCATGAGGGAGGAGGAACAGTTTCCAATAAAAAGGACACTTTTAGATGTGGGAGATGTCCACAGTGCCCCTTTATAGCAGGAGAAAAGGAACTGAAAATTCCAAGTTTGAGGATGATATTGAGGGCAAGAAAATACAGTAGTTGCTATACCAAGGGGGTTGTATATCTGGCATACTGCAAATTTTGCTGGGGATATTACATTGACAAAACTGAACGACATTTAAGAAAGAGAATTTATGAACATATCAGGGATATTAACCGGAAAAATGAAAGCAATGCCCTTTATAGACACTCACTTATATGTCAAGAAGCAAACTTCAAGTTTTGGGTTCTTGAGGAAGTAGAAAACTTTGAAAGAGGGGCTGACTGGGAGACCAAATTAGAATACAGGGAAATGATTTGGCAGTTGAAATTAGATGCCTGTAGTGGCAAGGGTTTGAATGACCACATTTCTATTACACCAGCCCTCAAAATATTATCAGAAGATCCAAAAAGACACAAGACCTAAGGTTGTTTATATTTTATATTTTACGAGTGTA